>NC_043700.1:127635323-127670931 GCF_006229205.1 Suricata suricatta | reverse complement strand
CAAGAAATGGAAAAATATTCCCTGTTCATGGATCGGAAGAATAAACATTGTGAAAATGTCATTCCTACCCAAAGCAATCTACACATTCAATGCCATCCCCATCAAAATTGCACCAACATTCTTCTCAAAGCTAGAACAAACTATCCTCAAATTCGTATGGAACCACAAAAGACCCCGAATAGCCAAAGTTATATTGAAGAAGAAAACCAAAACGGGAGGCATCACAATCCCAGACTTTAGCCTCTACTACAAAGCTGTCATCATCAGACAGTATGGTATTGGCACAAAAACAGACACATAGACCAATGGAATAGAATAGAGAACCCAGAACTGGGCCCACAAATGTACAGCCAATTAATTTTTGACAAAGCAGGAAAGAGTATCCGATGGAAAAAAGACTGCCTTTTAGCAGGTGGTGCTGGGAGAACTGGATAGCAACATGCAGAAGAATGAAACTAGACCACTTTCTTACAGTATGACAGTACTTTAAAAGCACCATTCCACTGTCTTCTAACTTGTATCATTTCTAATGAGAAACCTGTAGTCATTTTCATCTTTGTTCCTCTGTGTATGTTGTGTCTTTTATCTCTGACTGCTTTTAAGATTTTTTCTTTATCACTATGTTAAGCAATTTGATTTTGATGTGCCTAATAGTATTTTTACTTGTTTATTTCTTGGGTTTTGGGTTAATAGAGATCCTTGGATCCATAGGCATATATATATGCATACATACATATATATACACACACACCAAATATATATATATATATATATATATATATATATATATAAATCATATTTGGACATTTTTTAATCATTGGTTCAAATATGATTGTGTCCCCACTCTTCTTCTTTAAGGACTCTACTTACAATTACATCATACTTCATAGAGTGTCTCATGGCTCACTGATCTTCTCTTAATTTTTTTTGAGTCATTTTTGATAGTTTCTAATACTAGCCTTCAAGTTCACTAATATTTTCTTCTGTAATGTCCAATTAATTGTTTATCTGATCTAGCGTATTTTTTGCCTCTGATATAGTAGTAATTGTCACTAGAAGTTTGATTTACATCTTTTTTATATCTCTCATGCCACTATGTTTTATAGATGAGAAAACTGAAGCACATAAAAGATAAGAAATTTTCCCAAGATTCCAGAGCTATTAAGAAGTGGATACCAGGATACAAATTGAGGGAGCCTGATCCCAATGACTTCATTTTTAGTCAATATGTGTATTCATATTTTAAATGGTATATCACTATCTTATACTATTCTTTTCCAAAGCATTTAGAACACTGCTTGTCACTTAAAAGGACGTAAATTGTCATTTTTATTGTTGTAGTAAACTATCAGCAAGCTGCAAAACCTTCTCAAGTTTCAAAACTCAACTTGGATGATAATTCTGATTCCTTCATCACCAATGCAGGCATTTCAAGCTTTTGTTCTTTCTATAATGGTATTATAGGATTTTGTAGTTGCATTTTGAACTCAACATTCAATTGAAAATTAAATGCAGGGTAGGTTGTAGGGTGAGCTAAGTAAATATTTAGGGTATGGCCAGCCTATTTCATGGTCAGTGGTTGAGGTGCTGATAGCAATCAAAGAAGAGGCTCACCAGATACTAGCAGGAAGAATAGATAACATGGCTTCTCAGCATAGGCGATGTACCATGGATAGGGACTAGTCAGTCTTCAAGGGCTATCTTGGCTCTATAAAGCTTCTAGGGTTGTTGTATATGGTAGCACAACTCCAGAGGGTTCCATTCATGTCAGTGTCTATGTGAATAGTAATCCCCTAGGACTGTGGAGTCCATAACCATCACAGTGGCATGTAGCTGCTCTTTGAGGCTACCAGGTATATTACAGAATAAGATGACTTAAATTGGAATTTTACTGGAGGCAAGGTGACCTCTCAGCACTAATTCTTCTTTCACCAGAATCCCTTGAGGCCTGGTTACACTATCTTAGCCTCTACAAACGTATCATCTCTTATAACAATTTCCTCCTTTCCTGTTTACTTAATTTCTCCTCTTTCAATCCTGGGATGTTTTTCTTCTGTCTTTGGGACAACAAATTCAAGTTGAATTCGTTGGGTTTCTTCTTTGCCCTAAGTCCCTTAGAAATTAGGCTTTTTAAACTTAAAAATATTTGTATTTTCTATAATAAACTAGTTTCCTTGAAGCTTGTATGCTGCAATATTAGATTATTCCAGAAATACTAGAAAAGTGGGAAGTATTAGTTATTACTTCAAATATATTTGTCTCCCCAAATAGACCATGAACTCCTTGAAGAATTTACCCTCAAGGGTAAGGAACATGTTTTTATAAACAAAGATATTGGATTTGAGTGCCATACAGATTTGCTCAAGGTACATTTTCAGTTTTTTCTGTTTCTCATTAGTTGCTACTACCTCAGAGGAAATTCAATTCTATTATTGCATTCTGCAGAATTTTATCCCATCCCTGCAAATATGTTGTGTATTTGACTAATAATTTATTTCTGTGCTACAGAAGTGATTTAGTTTATAAGGCTAATATTAGTTTCCCTAATGTTAGTAACTATTATACTGATTTTTCTCCTCTAACCCTTATTATAGCCTATAACTATTTGTACTGACTACATTCCATCATGTAAGCCTCTTAGAATCATGTCTCTGGATTCTGAGCAGTGGATGACCTATCCCATTCTTTACTATTCACCATCAGGATCCTCACGTTTTTTTGTGTGTGTTAAGATGATCTATTCCATGTTTTCATAGGTATGTAGGTAATTATATTTAAAACAATAGGGGCAAAGATTTAATGAGATGGTATTGATTTTATTTTGTATATATGGAATTATAGTTCATATCTAAAATGTAATTTAATGTTAATGATATGTGAATTAGAATATGTAAAAATTATAATTAGTTGCCATCACCTGCTGGCTATAGACACAAATCAACACTTAAAAAATATCTCACTTGAGCTTTTCATTTACCATTTACTTTCTTTTTTTAAAGTTTATTTGTTTATTTTGTGAGAGATAGCAGTTGAGGAAGAGGCGGAGAGAGAGAGGAGACAGAGAATCTGAGGTGGGCTCTGAGCTGACAGCAGAAAGCCTGATGCTGGCTTTGAACTCACAAACCATTGAGTCATGACCTGAGCTGAAATGAAATGCTTAACTGATTGAGCCACCCAGACATCTGAGCTTATGATTTTCAGTAGTAAGAACTATGGGTCCATGTTGTGTAGACTTACCTCCTAGGTTCAGTTGTAGAAGTTCATTTTGTGACTTTGAGCAAGTATTTAACTCTTCCAGTTATCTGTTTTCTTGCCTTTATGATGAAGGCATTGGATTGGATCAGTTGTAAGATCATTGCTTTGCATGAATGTCAACTCAGGAAAAGTAATCCTTTGAAACAAATAAAATAAATTTTATTGATTATGTATTTTATCAGGAAATTCAATATTTGTAAAAAAAATATGTAATATTTCTTTTATTATTTCTCTGTGAATAAAGAGTTTCTTTTTTGAGTTAAATTACAGGAAATACAATAAAATGTTATCATGAAGAAGTGTTAAGACTAAATTAAAATTTATTTTTGAAATTGCTATACTTTGGCTCTTTACTAGCTTTCTAAACCACTTAATTGAAAGTGTGTTGTATCATATTGGGACTCTTGTTATTGTATTTTTCAAAGCAAGATTTTCCCATTGCAAGTGGGAAAAAAATCAGCAGTGTTTTTAATACAAAAAATATTATTCCCCAGGCCTCTTATGTTGGAATATATGATTTTCATTAGCCACTTTTTTTCTCTTGGCAATGGCCATAGAAGTATTTTATGTTTTATTTAGAAAACAGCCTGTCACATACACATTGCCACCTGCTGTTTTTCTTCTCCTATATTCCACACTGAGCAGATCATATCTTACAGTGCTTGCCCAACAGTTTCAATCAACATATTCTTTCCTAATAGCCAGATACAAGGAATAGAGCTGCAAAACATTGATTACCAAATGATTCCTAAAGGCTGGAAAACAGTAAGCAGAATTTGGCCCTCTCCAAGCCCCATTTCTGAGCCACACCAAAAAGTCAAAATGGATTTCAGAATGTGCATCAACATATTCTATCATTTCAAAGATTCCGATTTTGGGAAACTTGGGAAATAATATTTTGGAACCTCCAAGTAGTCTGTTACAGGTTGACAGGCCTAACCAGCCCCAGATATAGACTATCAAGCCAGATTCTCAGTACTCCACTGAGTTTGAAAACCCAAGCTGACCTAGAAAGGACACAGCTTTCTTAGGATTTGGACCAATGTTTACATAGGGCTGCAAACTTCAATGGGTTCATGCAGAAAAAAACTTTAAAGTAGACCACACAAATATCATACCTGTAGTAAAATTGCAAACAAAAATTTTCTAACAGTAACTATTGGTCCCAGTAATAGTAGTATTTCATGGCAATAGTGTCTTAATAGATTTAGCAGAATTTAGAAGTACTAGTAATTAACACCAACTTTAAAGTATTATTAAGTCACTGAGTGTTATAAGGTGAGAACTATTTACTGCTGGTAAATTAAGTTCACATTTATATGATGCATTACCATCTCATCCTGCTTGAGGATGATGTGGTAGAGATACGCTGTATATTCTCCAAACCTCATTTTATATCTCTCTTGGGCACATAGATAGACTAGGCTTTCCAGTCTCCCTTTCAGTTGGAAAGCATAGACATATGATTGAATTCCAACCAAAGAAAGTGGGCAAACATGAACTATGTCAGGTAGAGGCTTGACATAAAGCTCCCTTAGCATCCTTTACAACCCTTTATTTATCCATTCACACGGCCTTGAAGGAGGACTCAGTGGAAGGTTTCAAGGCTGCAGGGAATAATAGAGACATTAGATTGGAAAGGCAAAAACAAAACCGGTTCTTTGAGTAGCTGCCTGGAATAGAGCCATGGCCCCACTTTGACATTCTGCTTAGAATTGTGAAGTGAGTAAAGAATTTATTTTTACAGTGTTCAGCCAGAGATTATGGAACTGTTACTTATAGTAGATAGCTTACCTTCAGCAATACAGTTTACCAGTAGATTTACCGTTCTTCCTAAATATTGTGCTTACCGTTCAGAAATCAACTGTTTTTTTTAATATTTATTTTTATTTATCTATTTACTTTAAAAATTTTTAATATTTATTCATTTTTTTTAGAGACAGAGCATGAGTGGGGGGAGGGACAGAGAGAAGGCGACATAGACTCCAAAGCAGGCTCCCACTCTGAGCTGTCACAGAGCCTGACACGGGGTTTGAACCCACAAACTATGAGATTATGATCTGAGCTGAAGTCAGATGCTTAACCAACTGAGTCACCCAGGCACCCCTATCTATCTATCTATCTATCTATCTATCTATCTATCTATCTATCTATCATCTATCTATCATCTATCTATGAGAGAGAGAGAGTGAGCAGGGGAGGGACAGAGAGAGGGAGACAGAGGATCTGAAGTGGACTCCACACTGACAGCATCAAGAGCTGATGTGGGACTTGAACTCATGAACCATGAAATCATGACCAGAACTGAAATCAAGAGTTAGAGTTAAACACTTAACCAGTGGAGCCACCCAGGCACCTCAGAAATCAACTGTGAGTTTTGAAGTTTTGGCTTAACCAAAAATGACAAATAGATTTCACTCAGTTGGCAATTATAGGATTGATTGTGGAAAGCTGAGGAGTTAACCTTTGCATAATTTTGAGGCTATGTTTAAATTCAGTGGGGAAAAAAACCCAGATTCACTAGTGATTTTTGTCTTGGGCAAAAAGAGAAGACTTGTGCTCTAGATGCCATATATTTGAAATCTCTGGATAGGACAATTAAGCCTTTCGAAGGCACAGGTAATGGAAAATAGTGAGAGAAGCCCAGTTGCAGTCACTTTACATATAATAATCACATAACCTACAACTAAAACTATAATTATAGCTTCAACTCTAAATCCCTGCATAGTGCCTGGATCTTAATTTGGTGAATTTTGGGAGAATGAATAAGTGAATAAACACATAGAAACTAAAGGCATTTGCCTATCAGGTGAAAATAAGTTGTAAAGAAAGGGTTCACATTCACACATGGGTGTCAACTTTCAGATTATCTTTTATGCAACAATTATTGTAATTTAAGATAAAGACCTTTGTCTGCTTTGGTCAAAGCACCTGATCTCCCCGGAAGAGTACCTGATACACTGGAGGTGCTCAATTAAATATTTGTGGAATCAATCAAATACAGCTTATATTAATCTTTTCTTTAACATTTTTATTTTTTTTTTAAGAGAGAGAGAGACAGACAGACAGACAGTGTGTGAGCATGAGAGGGGTAGGTAGAGAGGGACACACACACAGAATCTGAAGCAGGCTCCAGGCTCTGAGCTGTCAGCACTGAGTCTGATGCGGGGCTTGAACCCATGAACTGTGAGATCATAACCTGAGTGGAAGTTGATGCTTAACTGACTAAGCCATCCAGGCTCCCTGAGTTTATACTAATCTTATTCTGGCTCTGATGTGTTTTCTAGAGACAAAGGCCTTCCTCTGCTGTGCTTAGAGTTGGCCGTACCTGTGTACTTGACACTACAGGTCTTGTATGCAGGCTGTTTAATTATCTATTTATCCATGTTAGAAAATGGTATTCTTTTTTTAAGGATATATGTATGTATGTATAGAGGGAGAGAGGCAGAGGGAGAATCCTGAGCGGACTCTGTGCTATCACCACAGAGCCTGACTCAGGGCTCGAATAATGAACTCTGAGATCAAGACTTGAGCTTAAATCAAGAATTGGACGTTGATCCAACTGAACTACCTAGGCAGGTATTATTCTTAATGTGGAATGGGATTTACAATCAAATTACAAAGGCTATAACTTGTGCTTTTTAGTCTCTGAAGTAAGTATTCAGTTCTGTAAGCAGAAAAATGAAATATTTGAGTAACACCATTATGCAAATGCATTACTGGTTGTTTTGGCAATTTGTGCTTCTGGATTCAATAAATAAATAAATAAATGTGTAAAAAAGTATTAACCTATCTACTTCCAGTGAAGATTTGGTTGCCCGATCTGCTGTGTCACGGGTTTGCAGTCTATGTGGTTGCCCTGCCTTTGGGTAGTGCTCTTAAAATTCTTAATCACTTTTGTACAAGAAAACTCACATTTGTCAATTTATGCTGCATCCACAGATTAGGTCCTGGGCCTGATCAGGTGGCATCTTCTAAACCACAACTTACAGATAACAGGGCATTGCTTGGCAAAGACCAGGTGCTCAATAACAAAAACTCCTTTTTGAGTAAACAAATGGGTGAATTAAAATGTTTCAATAGCATATCGTAAAAATACAAGTATGTGTATCAAACACTTAAGCAGAAGAGGCTCTTGTTCAAACTAGAAAATGAAGGCAGGAAGAGTCAAGAGTAAGAACAGGTCAGTCAAGTTCTTTTCTTTCCAAATCTACAAGTGTAAAAAGCCGAGCATAAGCTCACTGCCTGTGAAGACAAGTGAAATAATTCATTTCTTGTTATAGTTAATTGTTATTTTTTAACTTTTGATGTTGTTTATGAAGTATTACCTATAGTTTATACAGAAACATTCAAGGGTTTACTAGAAATCCATTGAAAACCATTTTCTATTACCAAATTCAGACAGGCTCCTTTTAATTTCAGTGAATATTATTTCTCTAGTGTCATAATACATTACAAACAGTAATATTGTTACTTGGGATATTTAATAGAACTTTTTCTCTATGAAGCTCAATGTTTGAAAAACATCGTCTTCCTATCCTGCCCAATATTTGGTCATATTTTGGCAGGAAATAAAGGCAGAGAGGTTGACATTAGACCAATAATAAGAATGAAAAGTAACCTCAAGCTTTTCTGTCCAACCTAAGATATATAGATACACTGTGTAGTGTAGATGTGTTATTTGCAACACAATATCATGCATGGTTTTATACAAATTCTACTTCATACCAAATGTGTTATGTGTCGGTGTAATTATTTTTAAACATTTTTTGCACAGCTATTGAGTGTAACTCTGATTTATATGTCATGGATTTGCTTAGCTTTGGATGTGGTCTATTGGATGCTTATTCAGCCATATTGAGAGACTGATACTTCTGCCATTGTTGCTAGCCACCGCCATGCTGGCCATTGATTGAGGTGACTTAGGTAATGAGTTTGGTTATGTTTCATATCTATTGTTTTTGTCTCAGCTAAATGCCCATTTCTGAAAATGCAACAGTTGTGGCTGTATGATTAAACACTAAATTTAGGATTTAAATTTAACTTCCCAGTAATTTGGCTAAGACTAAGAAAGATGTATCTGATTACTTTTGCTAGATGCTAGTTAATAAGTTTAATTCTCACTAGAGAGGTATTATTTCTCCTTGAAGAAATAAGAGATTTGATGGCTTGATAGCTAACCTAATAGCAAGTTCCCAGTCCATTTTGGTGCTACCGACAAACATTCTATTTTCAAAAAGTAGCACTTTCAGATTAAGTTGAAATATTGCCATGAAGGCTGACACTACTAATTTCATTTTTAATGGAGAAAAAATTAGCTAAAATGGGATATTGATTTGATTTTGAAGCTGTATTCCTTGTAAGAGGTTTGTCTCATTTATTACAAATTAGGAGTTATTTAGCTGGCTGCTCTACCTATCAATTTCCTCTCTAATGTTTTTTCAAAAATTAATGAAATATGAATACTACATTCCAAGTTTGTGATACACTTTAATAGGGTCATTAAATCTAGGTCTTTTATGTGGAGCTTTTACAAAAATTTTAAAAACTCTGGCACATCTTTAAACATTTTAGAATGTCAATAAAAATTTTAGTATGTTATTTTAAAATATGTATATGTAGTTTTCTTTATTCCTCCTTTATTTGTTCATTTATTTTTACACTCATTAATACAGAAAATGAAATATACAAAACAATCTTTAACTTTATTCTTACTTGAATCTATTTATTATTCTAGATACATTAATTAGTGACATTTGTTTCCAAGAGTGAATAAGAATCATTTTTGTCTCCAATTCTATATCAGAAACAGAACAGAAAAGAAATAGGACTCAGAATCAGAAAAGACAGCAAAAGGTGTTATATGAAATTTTGGAGAACTCCCAGAACCTTCAGGCACTGACCGTGTAATGATGTAATGACATTTGCTTTATGGGAACAAAGGATAATAATGAAATAGGGAAATTATTCTTAAACAAGGTAGACCGACACAACTTCTCTCTTTCCTATAAAGTCTCCAAATGTATACTAAGGGATGCAAATAATAAATAAATTCTTTTATAAAATTCATTTATATTTTATTTTTATTTAAATTCAAGTAGTTAACATACAGTGTAGTGTTGGTCTCAGGAGTAAAACCCAGTGATTTATCACTTATATATAATACCCACTGCTCATCCCAGCATGAAATTCTTTTTTTTAGGAATCCCACTGCCTTACTTTTGATAAGTATGTTCTTCTAATTTGCTTGGGGAGAGATTAGGTCCTTTGCAAAAACAGTTCAAAAGAAACATATAATGTTATCTTTCCATAGATCAAGGTCTAGAGGTATTTTATCATGGTGGAGTTTATAATTTATTTTTATCAAGGCACCAGGGAAAATAACAAAGATTTAATATGTTCTTTTGTTCCCAAGCAGGAACTCTGTATTACAAATTACCCAGAGATAGTTTAACTGGAAAGGAAATCTTTTTCTTATCATTTAATCCTTAATCAGCAATGTAGAAACATCAGCCTCAGGGCTCAGAACCATTTCCCTTAAGTGGGCAGAAAGTTCAAGAGGGTATATATGATAACTAAACATTGTTTGAACTTTACTTTTCATAGGAAAGTTACCATATGTGACATAACCAGTTCTTTCTCTTGGTTATCCTGAGATGTCCATCTTATTATTATTTTACAAATCAGATGAAGGGCTCTTCCCTCCCTTCAGCGTGGAGCTTGAGGGTGTGGGGGTGAGGGGGTTGAGGAGCCAAGGGCCGATGGCAGAAGCTATGGAGAAATGGGGATTCTTATGACTAAATGGCATAACTCCTGCTACAGCACCCACCTATACAGCATTGGGCAAAGCGCAAATCCTCAGTGAAAGGCAAACTTTCACTGGGGCCTTTGGGGCCATTTTCAGTAAATAGAACCCTTCTCCCAGCCGGGATTGTGAAAAAGTTTAGAAATAAAAGGAAAGAAAAGTAGCAAATAGAGGCATAATATCTTTTTTTCATGTCTGTCTGTCTGTCTTTCTTCTTTCTCCCTTCCTTCCTTCCTTCCTTCCTTCCTTCCTTCCTTCCTTTTTTTTTTTTTTTTTTTACTCACAGAGGCTAGGCTGAGCAAGTGTCTTTAGGTTAAGTAGCCAAATGAGCTCAGTAATTCTGAAGCCCAGACAGATTAGATTTCCTGGTTCAATCAAAGAAGCAAAGGACCAGGGCAGACAGAGACTTGGAGGAGGAACAGAAGTCACGCTCTCCATGCGCATCCTACTGTCTAGAGAAAGAAGGACGATGCTCACCATGCCCATTCCATTCTTCCAAAACTTACTAATCAGATTTCTGACTCCACCAGCCTGGACTGAGTAAACTGGAGGAATTCTAGTCCTCTGAATAGGAAAAATCCCTTCTCAAGAAAACTTGGAGACATTCTTCCCACCTAAAATTTATTTATTTATTTTTAAGTTTATTTATTTTGAGAGAGGGCGAGTGTGTACATGCAAGAGCAGGGGAGGGGCAGAGAGAGGAAGAGAGAGAATCTCAGGCAGGCTCTGAACTGTCAGCACAGAGCCCTGTGCAGGGCTCAATCTCGCAAACCATGGCATCATGACCTGAATGGAGATCAAGAGTCAGATGCTTAAACTGAGACACCCAGATGCCCACCTCTCTAAAATTTATTTATAAAAGGAGGCAGGAATCAGGACCTTCTATGACATGATAGGATTTGGATCTTATAGGAAAGATGTATTTATTAAGAAATTTTAATAAGGGAGGTAAAAGAAACAGAATTGACTTTTAGAAAGTTCATTCTAAAATGGCATACACCATAGAGGATAAATGGGGTTGGGGCTTGGAGAAAAGAACAGGTTTGGAAAGTAGGGGAGTCATTTAGGAGGCTTCCTCCATATTAGCTAGAATTATGAAGGTTTCAACCACAAAAGCTGCTAAAAGATTAAGAAAACTGTGCTTATTTGATGTACCACAATTGTAACATAGGCTAGTGGCACTCTTCAAAAATCAACTTCTACTGGGGCTTCTGGGTGGTTCAGTTGGTTGTGTCCAACACTTGATTTTGGCTCAGGTCATTATCCCAGGGTTCATGAGTTTGAGCACTGTGTTGGGCTCCGTGCTGGGGGTGTGGACTTTGCTTGGGATTCTCTCTTTTTTCCTCTCTCTCTGCCTCTCCCCTGCTCACCCTCTCTCTCAAAATAAATAAACAAACGTAAAAGAATACAAAAAAATCAACTCCTACAATTCATTGTGACTTTTTAACCTATGCTCTGACTCTTGCTGTAAGTATAGATTAATGTCAAAATGTGACTATTTCTAGGACAACTACATAGCTAAAGAAAGAAAAATGGTCTAGTGTACCTCAAAGTACTGTATAAATGAGTGACTAAGAAGGGCTAAAGTAAAAAGCATTGATGTAGCAAATATTTTTAATCCCTGCTTTAACAGGTGTGAAGAGTTGACATCTGCATTTCCTGTGCTTTTATCTGATGTGATTCTTGGGTCATTTTCTTTGTACAGAGTCCTCAATTTAGTTATTACTTCTGCTTGTTTCGCATATCAGCAGAGATTTATGTGATCCTCATGCTGGACACATTAAATACATGTAAATCATTTATTTTTCCTAGAAAAAGCATTTCAAGTTATCATTATTTCTTTGCTTACTAATAATACATAATTGTTCTTTTTTTTTTTTTTAGAAAGAGTATGTGAGCATGCCTGCACATGCCTGAGAGGGGAAGGGCAGAGGGAGAGAAAGAACCTCAAGCAGAGCTTAATGCCGGGCTTGATTTCACAACTGTGAGATTATGACCTGAACCAAAATCTGGTATCAGATACGTAACTTGACTGAGTCACCCAGGTGCCACATGTAGTTGTTATTTTATTAAAAAAATTCTCTTTAAAAATTCAAGCTGTATAGCAAAGTATAAAGAAGAAAGTAAAGTAAAACATGCTCAAATTTCACAACCAAAAAGTAACCAAAGTTTAATAACATAATTTCAAACCTCTCTCCATATATATAGATAGATAGATTTTTAAAGGTAGTTTTAGAAAAATAAATGGATGACCTATATATTCAGTTTTGAAGCATTAAATTTAACTTTAATTACATTTAACAAAAGTACAGTCCTCTGAGATAAAAGGAATTGCCGAATTATCTGACGCAAAAGCCTTCAGAAGAATGTTTCTCAAGGACCAGAGAGATTGATTGAGTCTCTAAATATCTCCCTAAAGCTAAAGAATAAAGTTAGAGTAGTCATTTATTCCTTTGTTTGTTGATATTTAATTCCATGTTTCCATCGTAGACAGTACCATAAAAGTGAAGAAATTAATTGCAAGTTCACATTTTCTTCTACTTCCTTGTTTAGGCTTATATGTACCTTGCCTTTTCTTTCTGAATCCTTTATGATTTGTTTTTTAATCCTTTTGTAATTTTGTAACTTTCCCTAAACATAGTATCTTGAAGTTGCTCATTTTGCATCAGATTTTTATATCAAAATTCCAAGGATGCATCTTAATTTTGGTGACTATTTTTCTTTTCTTTTTTTGCTTTCCAGTGAGCCATTCCAATCTTCAGTTTCAATTTTTATTTCAATAATATTTTCTTCTGAGATACTTTTGAGGTTTTTTTTTCTGTTTCACTTGCTTTGTTTTCTACATTACAAACACTGATTATACATCAGATCACTTTATCTCTTTTTGAACAATAATCTTTATAATTACTGTTTTATTTTGTGTGATACTTTTTATGCTTAGTTTTTTGCTCATAGCTTTTTTTGGGCGGAGCACCATCAGCTTAATTTTTCATCTTAAAAGGGATATTATACTATTATTTTAAAATTAATTTAAATAATTTAAAAATTAGTGAAAGATATGTCTGAACTCTCCATCTCTGTATGGAATTTTCATGCTTCTCTCTTAGTTTTGAAGCTTTTGTGTAGAGGTCCCTGACTGATGAATTCCTTTCTGTTTATTACTCACTTTTTAAACATTTGAGTACAGTTTGCACACAATGTAACATTAGTCTTCAGTGTACAACTTAGCTCTTTATATTGGGTGCAAATCAGGGTGGGGATTTTCTTTGTTACCGTGTCTCTGTCTCTCTTGCTGTTGCATTGGCATTCTCACCGTCTTTGTCAGGTAGCTGTTTAGTCAGCCCTCGGTTCTTCTTCAAAAGAATTCTTCTATTAACAGGTGTAATTTGGTGTGTCCCATTGAAGAGGTGAGTTCAGAGTATTCCTGGGTCACCCTCTTGAGCCAGATCCTCTCTACTCACTTTTGATGAGACCAGTTGTTTGCTAAAACAATAAAATTAAAAAAAATAAAAATAACGAAGATATGGAGACAGGGGGTGCCAGAGAGATACATCCATTTAGAAGTGAAAGGAATTTGGTTGTCTCTCCTACTCTGTGTCCCCCATGGCTCACACATCTCTTTTCTGTCTCCTGGACTCCACCTCATATGCGATGTTGTCCACAAGCAGTTTTTAAAATGAACAGTTTTTGGAATTGGAGAAGCCACAAATGAGCTTTTTTATAAGTTGTTCTTATCTCTTAATTTCAAACACAGACAACAGTTGCATTGTGGTTTATGAGAGGGTAGGATGGAAGAAATAGTGGCAGTTGGGGAAGACTTCAACATATTTCCTAATTGTTGTATTATTTATAAATGCAAATTTATCCAAACTGCTACAGGGACATTTATTTTCTCCCCCTAAATTTAGGAAAAAAAGGCTTTTATGCTGACTGAAGAGAGACTGTGATGTGGCTGCTTATTTGTCCTTTCCAGGGCTTGACTTCTACCCTTGTGTAATGTGTAGTTAATGAAGTCACACATCTGAGACTAGCAGTGCCTAGCAACCACTTTGCCCTTAACTCCCAGAGAGCCAAACATTCCCAGAGCTGGCAAGGCAAACTAATAATGGTCTGCTGTAGATTCACTTTTACCAAGTTCATCAGGAACTTGATTGACATCTTGAAAGAGGTGAGAGGGAGGCAGAGGTCCCAAGAGGTGAAAACCAGGATTGCCTTTCACTGCTCTGGGGGAAGTTTCTCCTCCAAAATGGTCAAGTTATGACAGAGTTGTCATGACTATCAAAACTCCCTTTAAAAGAAAGGTGTTTGGGGAGGTCACATTCTTCTGTTTAACATTCTTTTCTCTCATTTCTATAATTACCAATTAAAGTTTGCAAAAATGTCATCAGAGAAGCAATATGCTGTAAGATAAAAAGGTAGGGAATGACTTCTCTGGGAATAGTTATTGACTGCTTCATGAGGAAGGGAAATGTATTTTTGATTTCTGCTAATAAAAACAATACATGTCGTTTGTGGAAAATTTTGTCCATCCTAGAATGTATAACGAGCAAAATAGCATTCGTTCAGCATCTCATTCCTTAGAAGTACATACTTTAATAGTTTGCTATGTTTCGGCTCAGCCTTTTTCTCTGTGCATATATCTTATACACTGAAAGTGTACTGTCTGGACAGTTTTGGAATCTGCTGGCTTTTCCATCAAACATGATATCATAAAAATCTTTCCACATCATATTGTTAAAGAAACATAATTTTTAGTCTGTGAGTCATACTTTGGAATAAATGTATATATCACAGTTTATTTGATTCTCCTATATTTATGTTGCTTCCAGTTTTTTTGGAATTATAAATAACACTGCAATAAAATAAAAATTAAAAAATGGAGAGGCGTAAATATTTGCCTGAACTTTGTATTTTTTCCTGGAGGCAGATTTTGGACTTACTGGCTCAAGCAGCATGGATATTTTAAAGCCATTCTAGCAAATATTTATTATTAGGGCTTGACACACATTTATTCAGACTTTCTACCTTGTCTTTATAATTTAGCATTTGTTACTAGAAGGATTTGCATGTTCCTAAACCGTCATTAGACTTCCATATATTAGGCGTTTCATTGGTACTATTTGGGGTTACGTGTGTGTGTGAGTGTGGATGTATGTGTTTGCACGTGTAATGACTAAACCAGTGTTTGCCAAACTGCTTTTCATAAAGCGTTAGTTCTATGAAGTATTAAAGCATGTGCTGTGGGGCAAAAATGGCTTATGTCCCTTAAATGCTGGTCCACCTGCTGTTTACATTTGCTCTGCCTAACTACTCACCCGTGGATAACCCAGCCCCAAGTGAGCACCAATAAATTGTATGGAACCGAACAGCCCCTTTCTATGCTTTAATACCTGCAAACCACTGTGCCATGGGGCTGCAGACCTGAAATATTGGTCTTCCAAATAGGGACTCTTTTTCAGTCTAAGGAAAGTTAGGTGGCAAACAGAAGTTTTGATGCTCTCTGATTTATCTTTCAGGCCACTTCACTCCTTCAGGCACAGAGAGGAGTGTGGCCACTGAGACTAAATGAATCAAATCTCAAGGGCCCAGGGCCTCACACTGAGACACATAGTGTGTCAGTATGTCGTCTTCATACTCCTTCTCACATATTTCCTAAAGAATTCTTGGTTCCACCTAAGGTAAACCAAATATTCATCAGTGCTTTTGCAACTACGTTTCCCACATAATAGAAGGGATTTTCATCCTAAACAGACAAAGGAGAAGATCAAGGATGCTGTCACTATTTAGAGAAAGTTTTTGGCACCTGGTTATATTTTTACTTCTTTTTAGTTGTCCAGAATGGTGCACTTGTGTATGTTTTGATGTAAGCATATCTTTGTTTTTATCACAGTTCAGTGGTTAGAGAAGGTGACTGTTGGCAGCTGTAATATTCTTGTTTCTTTCATCAGGGAACTGGTTGGAGGCATTATTCTTGGTTATTTACAAAACTCTTACATTGGTAATGGCTGCCAAGAAATGAAAGACATCTTTATTTAGAAAACCTATTAAATACTTGTGACACATATGGTTTTATGACAATTTACTAAATAATTTAATATAATACCCTTATTAAAAACACCATAAAAATCAATCAGACCTTTGTTTTAACCAGCAACTGTATGTATTTATAATACATTTGCATTACCTATAGAAACGGAACAAAAAATTTTTTTTGCTTTGCAAATTGGTTTATAGAAAGGTCAAGCATTAGGAAATAATGAGAAGATGTGTAGATGTTCCATAAAAAGGAAAACTAGTTGAGGTGGTGGAAAGTTATCAGAGAAAACTTGTAGGAAAGGAAATTATGCTGAGCATTTTACAAGCTTCTTGTCTTCACAGGGGATGAGATTTATTTCCTTTATTTTTAAAGTTTTTTTTAAGTTTATTCATTTTGAGAGGGATAGAGGCAGTGATAGAGGGGCAGAGAGAGAGGGAGAGAGAGAACTGTCAGCACGGAGCCTGATGTGGGGCTCAAACCCATGAAACATGAGATCATGACCTGAGCCAAAACCAAGGGTCTGATACTAAACTGACTGAGCCACCTACGCACCTCAAGATTTGTTTCCTTGAATTCCCACTCTTTGATCCTAGGTCTACTCTCTGGACCTACATGGAATATGTCTGATCTTTCAGGAGTAGCCCTCCACTGATTTGAGAACAGTCATCATTATTTTCAAGAGTGTGTCATATTGTCACATTTGCATGTACATGTATGCCCATGCACTTCTAACACCATGTACATATAGATAATAAAATTTGCCATGTATATTTGTATTTGTAGGTTTTGTTAGCACTGCATGCTATAAACAAATTATATCATTTTAGATAATTATTCTTTGAAGTATTTTGTATGCCCTTGTCAAATCATCCCTTTTCCCTTTCCCTTTTCAGTCATTAAGAGTACTTAGCTGCATTCTACACATTTCCATCCATTTCTGTGAGTCAAGGTGTAGAGGAGTTAGGAATAGAAATTCTTCTAATTCTCTGATGGCCTCTAGAAACCAACCTGTTAACTCTTCTCTCCTGCCTGAGAGACTTCTTGACTCATCAAGTCTTCTTTTTAGAATCTGAAGACTAGTAGGACCCAACATCATTATTTCCTTCGCTGACTTTACTTATGTTTAGAAATGTCTGAATATGCAGCTTAGAGGTAAGTTACAAGGCACACATCTTCACAAATCCTCCTACAGTGCAGACAGTTCCATTACCAGAGACTCAGCAAGCACTACTGATGATTTTGGGGGAGCCCAGCCCCACCAAATTGGGTGCAACTCTTTTCTCACTCACCCATGGCTCCCATTTTGTTGTACTGAACCCATTTAATAGCTTCAGACATCTCTGGATATCATAAGACTGCAACTGGTCCTGATTTTTGGGACAGGTAGCTTTTGAGGGAAGTTTCAGCTCCTAACAATGCTTTGAAGTTAAATAATACATGAAAGGCACAAGGATTGTTTTTGAATAATTTATGTGGTAATATTCAAAAGGAAGAAGGTCATTTGCATCAGAAGTAGAGGTCAATGATAGCTCAAAACATCTGTGAATTTAAAAATTATTAGGAAATTACCAAGAGAAGACATTTACATTATAAGAAGTATAACATAGAGAATCAATTTTGTCAGGGTCAATTTTATGTGATTACAATAATCACTGTAATCTTATAAATTAATGTACAAAAATTGAGAAGGCTGGATATGTATCCTATGTATCTTACACTTTATGTAAGAATGTAGCAACATTATAACATCAATTTTGACTTCTTTACCAACTCTTGTGTATCTAGTCATTAGTGGTAAGCTAATTCTCCTCATTCATGGGAACTGTGAAGAGAGCCCTCAAGATAGCTTAGCTTTGCTCCTGGGTGTCTGGGAACTGTGGCAGAGACAGAGTTAAAAAAAGATTAACATGGATCATACAGCCAGACTGCTTGAATTCAGATCCAGGTTCAGTCGCTTATTAGTTGCAAGTTTTGGGGCAACTAACTTAGCCTTGTATTCATCTATAAACCAGCACTAATAATAGTGCCTATTTCATAGGATTCTTTATGAGGAGCATATGAGTTAGTATTTGTAAATTACTTGGAACATTGCCCTATAGTTAGTGTTATATAGATATTTATAAAGATAAAATAAAATGAGAAAGCTATGAGATTCTTCTCTGAGAAATACTTGGGTGTGATAACCTGCAGTTTCCACCTGCTATCATAAAGACTTTTGTTTTTAGTTTTGGGATTAAGTTGCCAGGTATAGATTTTGTGTTATAACTTAGCTCTCTCCTACCAGGTTATATCTTCTGGATAAATGTCTCTAGATCCATCATTACATGTAGGAAGAGACTGACACAGAAGGGATCCAATGGGTGGTGCTCAAGCTTTCCATTTTCACAGTCGTGGAGAGCTAAGGTGTTCTCTTTAGGCACCAGGGTATGTCTTTGACAATTAAATAATTATTTAATGTTTATTAAATATATTGTGCAAAAAAGATTTATGGTGCTTATATCTAATCTAATTATTTTAACTGATTATTTGACTAAATCAAGGAACTAAATTGGGTGATGTGTAGAAAACTAGTCTCAGAAAATGAATTATAATCAGTCCAATAACAGTGTTGAAAATAGATTTAAGATATTTTGAAATTAAATCCTGTCTTGAGTTTTTTTTTCATTTTGTAAGTTTATTTATTTTTAAGAGAGAGAGAGAGAGATAGAGAGAGAGAGAGAGAGAGAGAGAGGGAGAATATGAGTGGAGAAGGGGCAGAGAGAGAGGACAGAGGATCCAAAAGGGGCTCTGCCCTGACAGCAACAAGTCCAGTGAGGGACCATCCCAAACCCGTGAACTGTGAGATCATGACCTGAGCGGAAGTCAGATGCTCAACCAACTGAGCCACCCAGGCACCCCTCCTGTCTTGAATTTCTTGAGTATTTGTTTCCACTTTTGTGTTTTGGAATTCATAATTATTTAGATCTATAATAAAAATACAGATATAACCTTTTAGGAAGATATGGACAGAATCTGAGGGGAAATGTGTACTGTGAGGCTAAGGCACTAGGAAAACCTATTAGAGATCTTTAATAGTTAGCCTTTTCTACACAATTCATTACCTTTTAAATTATACTGACCATCAAAGGTACATGCACTTTGAAGAGTTTTCCAAAGTAATGATGATATAAGCTTCTTTATCACTACTTTGCAAGTAAGGAAATTTTTTCTACCTCAAAGGTCTAAATAGCCCTATTGAAATCAAGTGTATTTTATCAGCCTTGAAAAGCTCCACATTCAAGAGAAATGAGTGACGTCAGGGAGGAAAACTGAACAAAACAAAACAAACAAAAAACCCCCACACAACAAAATAACTTCACTTACACCAAAAACAAAGCAATCACATACAAGTTGAAGACACAAAATTCAATGTATTGGACTTTATTGTGTTCCTGCTATTCACAATAACTTTACAAGGAATGGAATATGTAATAATTAACAAACTAAGAATTAATAGATTATAGCTCTGGCCCTGGGAAAAATATTTTCCAATACAATCAGGGAGGCTGGCATACAAAATTAACAGTGCCTTGTGATATATTCTGTAAGAGAACTGTATACCAGAGACCAGGAGAAACAGAAAGCCAAGTTAGGCTTTACAGGGGAGATAGTTTTTGAGCTGGACCTTACAGGATGATGTACGTCAAGAATAGTTAGAAAAAGGGAAGAATATGTGCAAAGAATAGAGATGGAATGAACACTGTGTATTTGTGATATGGGGATTGACTTAGTTTTTAGGGAAGGCAGAGATTGGAAGGGTAATTGAAGGTGTGGCTGATAAGGTCAGATGAAGTGAGGGTATAAATGGTCATGTATTGCCAGACAGTGGATTTGGGGACTTACTCTATAGGCAATGAGAGGGCCACGGAAGTTTCTTATCACATAAGAATTTACATTGTAGAAAGAAAACTCTAGCTGTAGATAAACTGGCATTTCCCCTATGATGTTTCTCAGCTGTTTAAGGTATGCAAGCTTGTTTCAGTGAATTGTTTTTCATGTTTAAACTGTCAAAGTGAATGATAGTGTGTGGTTTTTTTAGACTGCATTTTAAAAAGATCATTAAAGATCATTTTACACATTTGCAAATACATAAAACTTTGGATTGTGAGTATCTTGTTCTGTGAGTGTTCTGCAAGGTGAGCAAACATTTCTAATAAATTTTAACTTGATAAACAAGTGATGTATTGAAATAGAAGTAGGGAATACCATGTGATCACAACTGAGTAAATGGCTCTTCTCTCTCTCTCTTTCTTAGTTTTCCTCTCTTGCTTGCTGCAGGTTTGTGGGTGGTCATCAATGCAATGTCACATTTCTGTGAAATCCTCAAAAGGAGGCAAAAGCAAGTGTCATTGGATAGGCACCTTGATCAAGACACATGAAAAGAAAGCAATTCCATTGAACCAATAGATAGCAGGGATTCAGTTACTGATGGGAAAAGTTGTCCTACACAAGAACCCTCCCCTCTCTTGTTTCCCTCATACCAGCCACAAAGGTTTTCAATGTTAACTACAGGTTAATTTGTTTATTTTCCCTTATATTTTGTATTTTCTTTATTGTTTTATATAACAGTATTATAATTTTTATATTAATAATTTTGGGTTATGGAATGAATCATCTGAGTTTCCATTATTTTTTACAGAAAAATTCTCTTTGATACACAATTGCTTTAGATTATAAGCATGCTTCCAGAACAAATTATGCTTGCAAACCAAGATTTTACTATATTGACTATTTTTCTCTGCTCAAAACTAATGAAAATGGTATTGGTATTTTCCTAATTTAAAAAGGTATGTTAAGTGAGTTCAGATACATTTCAAAGAAATTTTGTACTTTTCTAAATAAAGTTTATTTAATTTGAGAGTAAGAGAGAAACAGAGAGTATGAGTAGGGAAGGGGCAGAGAGAGAGAATTCGAAGCAGGCTCTGCACTTCCAGTGAGCTGAAATCAAGAGTTGGACGCTTAATTGACTGAGCCACGCAGGTACCCCAAGAAATTTTCTACCTTTTAGATTTAAAATATTTGTTTTCTTTTTCTAGGTGAGGAAAGTACTATTCATCCACTTTGCCAAATCTCTCAGAACTCTAACACAATTAGGTTAAGTGGTACAGTCTTGATTTTGGCTCCGTTTATTATCTCACCATTTTGGCGTCAAGTCATGTGAGGGGCTCCAAGCTGGGTGTGAAGCCTACTTAAGATTCTTTCTCTCCCTTTCTGTCTCCCTCCTTGCTCATGCATGTGCACTCTCACCGCCCCCCCCCAAAACACTCTAATACAAGAAAGATTGTTGTTAATTCATCTCCTTCCTAGTGACTGTTGTACTAAAACACTTCTGCTTGCATCATTTGGTTCTAGCAATCCTTGGTCAATAAGAATCCTATAAACTTATTTTTCAAGATGAAGTTAAAAGTTTGGTTCATTTCAAGAGTAAGTAGGTAATGATTTAGACTTGTGTTTTCATCCTGTCTCCTTTTTTCTGAGTTTTATTTGTGGCCAATCATGGTCCTTTATTATAGCCTAAGTGGCTCTTTCCCCATGGCTATGCAATGGATCTTATAGCTATATTTCAGGTCTTTTTCTGATCTATGTCACTCATTTGATGTTACTTATTCTAAGGCAATTTTTTCTTTTAAATACAATTTATCATCAAATTGGCTTTAACATAAAGTGTGTAACACTGTGCTCTTGGTTTTGGGATAGATTCCTATGGTTCATCATTAAGGCAGGTTCAAAGCATTCTAGAAGCTGGTGATCTTATTGGAAGACATCACCTGAGTATCTAGAGTTCACAGAACAAAAATTTGAAAAAACAGTAGTGCCATAAGCAGACTTCTGTTACAGACTATCAGGGCATTATACTCAAGATTGAACAAATATGTCATGGTTTAAAACTTTTTTTTATGGTTTTTATTTATTTTTGAGAGACAGAGACAGTGAGAGCAGGGGAAGATCAGAGAGAGAGGGAGACACAGAATCCGAAGCAGGCTCCAGGCTCTGAGCTAGCTGTCAGCACAGAGCCCAATGCGGGGCTCGAACCCACGAACTGCGAGATCATGACCTGAGCCAAACCCGGATGCTTAATGGACTGAGCCATCCAGGTGCCCCAAATATGTCATGGTTTAAATGATGAATGTGATTAAGAAAAATGCAAAAATAAGGGAAGTAAATTACATTTTTACTCCAAATTTAAAAAAATTTTCTTTATTCTTTTTAAATTTATATTGAAGTAGTTACCATATAGTGCAATAATGATCTCAGGAGCAAGTTCTAGTGATTCATCCCCTATGAATAATACCCATTGCTCATCACAAGTGTCTTCCTTGAGGCCCCTTGCCCATTTAGCCCATCGCCCCACCCACAACCCCTGCAGCAACCCTTAGTTTGTTCTCTATATTTAAAAGTCTTTTATGTTTTGTCCCCCTCCCACTTTTTATATTATTTTTGCTTCCCCTCCCTTATGTTAATCTGTTTTGTATTTAAATTGCACATATGTGTGAAGTCATATGTCATTTGTCTTTCTTTAATTTTGCTCTGCATAATAATCTCTAATTCCATCCATGTTGTTGCAAATGTCAAGATTTCATTCTTTTTGATTACCAAGTGATACTCTATCATATATATATATATGATATATCTTCTGTATCCATTCGTCTGTTGATGGACATTTGGGCTCTTTCCATACTTTGGCTATTGTCGATAGCACTGCTATAAACATTGGGGTGAATGTGACTGTTTCAAAAAGCATACCTGTATCCCTTGGATAAATACCTAGTAGTGCAATTGCTGGGTTGTTGGGTAGTTCTATTTTTAATTTTTTGAGGGATCACCATACTGTTTTTCCAGAGTGGCTGCACCAGTTGCATTCCCACCAGCAGTGCAAAAGGGTTCCTCTTTCTCTGCATCCTCACCAACATCTGTTGTCTGAGTTGTTAATTTTAACCATTCTGACAGGTGTAAGGTGGTATCTCATTGCGGTTTTTATTTGTAGTTCTCTGATGATGTCACTCAAAATTTTTTGATCAAATTTTCAAGAGATAGTTTAAATGCACAATAAAATATACTAATTTTAAGTTCATGGTTATAGGAGCTGAAAAATACATACATTTGTATAACCACCGCCAAAATCAACCTGGAGAAGAACATTTATATCAACCCAAAGCATTCTCTCATGCACCTTTCCACTTAAACTCCTACTTTCTTCAGCTTTAGTCAACCACTCATAACTAGTCACTGTGGATCAGATTTGTCTTTTCTAGAATTGTAATTTAAATGGAACCATAGAATGCATACTCTTTTGTGTCTAGCTTCTTTCACTAATCATGTTTTTGAGATTCTCCTGTGTGTGTGAATCAATAGCCTATTCCTATTTATTATTGGGTAGTATTCAGTTTTATGGATATACCTATATATGTTTACCCATTCCCTTATTGACAGATATTTGCATTATTTCAAGTTTACTATTATAAATAAACCTGCTATAAAAATGCATGTATAATTATTTGTGTGGACATAAAGTTTCATTTTTACTGGGTGAATATCTAGGATAGAATTGTTATATCGTGTAGTAGTTATTTGATTAATTTTGTGAGAAACTGCCAGATAGTTTTATAAAGTAATTGTACCATTTTATACATTCAGAAGTATGCGGGAGTTCCAGTTTCTCCACATCCTTCATAAGATTTGCAATTGTCAGTAATTTTAATGTTGGTCATTCTAATATGTAATGATATCTTATTGTATTTTTAATTGACATCTTTCTGATGGCAAATAATATTCAGCATATTTTCAGATACCTGCTGGTTGTTTACATTTGCTTGCTTTTTCAATTACACACACACACACACACACACACACACACTAAAGTATATATACATATGTATGCCTAATTACATTCTTTGTTAATACTTATTATATCAATTGATTTTCTAATGTTAACCTAAATTTACATTCTTGAGATTAACCCCATTTAGTCATGATTTTATTTTTTTATTATTATAGTCTATTTGTAAATACTTTTAAAAGATTCTAATCTATGTTTATGAGAAGTAATAATCTAAATTTTTCTTATAATATGTATTTCCTGATTTTGTCATTGTAGGAATACTTGCTTTTGAGTTTAGAATAACTTTTAATCTATGTTTAATTTAGATTTACTACTAAAGCATTTCCCTATGTCTCCTAGTCCCATGTGTGCTCCTATTCGGATCTCAGCTCCCAAGTTGTTATTTGTCCTGACTTGTGGGACTCTACTTATGCATCATGACTTTGTATTTACCAAGGGTGGAGGAGGACACTATGTGTATTTCTGGAGCACTAGCTATAGAGTGCTTTCCTCTTTAGACCTCTGCCCTTCACATTCCATCTACTCATCTTCACTGCACTCAGATCTCTGTCTTCCTAACTCAGTGAGATGTCTCTGCTTTGCTAAGGATCCTTCTCCCTGCATCATGGCTTGGATAGTGCCTTGAGGTACAAAGCTGAGAAGAATGTAGGGACCACCTCATTTGTTTCCCCTTTTGCGGTGATCAGTATTTTATTTGCTGCCTGTTGTCTAATGTCTGAATACAGCTTTTAACATCTATCTTGTCCAGTTTTCCAGTTGTTTACTGTGAAGGGATAAGTCCTTTTCCCTTTGTCTATCATTGTCAGAGGCAGAATTCAGTGTCCTACTCATGTTGTTGTTTAAAACCTATGGAGTTAAGTACAATATCTGATCCTGCACTCTTTGGCCAGAGTGAATGAAACACTGCATGAATGAATAAAGCACTGCCTATTTTTTCTAATTGAAGGGCAATATGTACCTTTTATTTGAAAGAGGCCACAAATAGGCATGCATTCATCAGTTGGACACTCACTGAATCAAAAACCAGTTTGGTCAAATGACAAGGCTTAAAAGCATGACTGAGATCCCTTAAGAGCTGGCTATTTGTTTACTTTAAGATTCACATATTTACAAAGTGATGAAAGAGTTTTTGGTTCAGATAGATGTCTTAATCTAGCTAGACATATTTGAACACCATTTTCCCACCTTCTGAAGCAGTATATGAATAACAACCAGAAAAACTCCCAATGTATTTGGATTCATGCAGCTAAATTCTATATAATTTTAACAGTAAGCCCAAGTTAGTGGGGAGGAGAACTGAGGCTGGTAAGCTCTAAAAGAGAAAAATTGCCATTTTGTTTTATGGGTTCAGAGGATCAAAAATTAAGTTGATTCAATTAAATATGATAAAGATGACACTAATGTTCAACACTATGAAGTCATATATTTTACAGTCATGATTTTTAGTTATGATCAGAATTTGTATAACTTATCCATATGTTATTCCCTTTAATGACTAGCTTGAAATTAGATTTTAGCCTGTAATCATAAACTACTGAGGTAAATTTGTCTTTTAAGGAGTCAGCCTATTGACTTTGGCTTCTAATCAGCAGAACACACCAACCACTAGTCATTTTGTATGTTACTGACATTGAGGTATAATGAGCATGTAGTTTGAAAATTATTCATGTGCTTTTCTCTTTTGTCCTTTTGAGTATAAGACCTCTGTCCTGGTTTCCCAGGAGTCGACATTCCCTTGGACTATATTAGGAACAGCTATCACATAATACAAAGACAAAAACCTAGTTAAGTATTCACTTTATGACATGCAAAACAAAATTGGGCTACATGTTAGTCTTTTAAATCCTACCATAGCTTTAAAAAAGGGTTTTTTGAATTCCTTTTTCCCTTCTTTTAGCATATTAAAACTAGGTTTGGAGGACTCTGTTCATAATTCTTTTCAACAGTGTAAAGAGGATGCTCCTTCCATCTATGACAAGCCTTCTCTGAAACAAGGAAGATAAGATATGACATAAGGGAAATAGAAGAAAGCTCTTTCTCTAGAAGGATGGTCTGTTTGCATGAAGAAGGTAGAAAAGAAAAGAAGATATCAAAGCATTTAGGAGTGTGTCCCAGTTACCTTTCTGGGTCCTGGTAGGTCTCAAACTCTGCAGCTCATTAAATTTAAGAGACTCAAGAAAGTTAGTACTTATTGGGGTCTCTAAGAGGAGTTTACACACATTAAAAATAGGGTGTACCATTGATAAAATAGATACTTTGAAATTTAAAAATCTGGGCTGAACCTGGAGGCATTGCAAGGGGCAAGGTGATCCCAACTGCATAGGTTGGAGAGAACACTCAACCTGAGGCCAGGAGAGGAGGAGCTATGGACTGAGCAATTGTAGGCATTGAGAACTGAAAGCGGATTGAGTGGATAATGGTTGGATGGCTGATGCTTCCTATGAGTAATTCTTGTGTGTGTGTATGTGTGTGTGTGTGTGTGTGTGTGTGTGTGTGTGAATACAAGTGTTATTTTTATTTTTATTTTTTTAAAATAGTTTATTGTCAAATTAGTTTCCATACAACACCCAGTGCTCTTCCCCACAAGTGCCCTCCTCCATCACCACCACCTCTTTTCCCCCCTCCCCCTTCCCCTTCAACCCTCAGTTCATTTTCAGTATTCAAAAGTCTCTCAAGTTTTGCATCCCTCTCTCTCCCCAACTCTCTTTTCCTCTTCCCCTCCCCCTGGTCCTCTATTAGGTTTCTCCTGGTCTCCTGTTAGACCTATGAGTGCAAACATATGGTATCTGTCCTTCTCTGCCTGACTTATTTCGCTCAGCATGACACCCTCGAGGTCCATCCAGTTTGCTACAAATGGCCATATTTCATTCTTTCTCATTGCCATGTAATACTCCATTGTATATATATATACCACATCTTCTTGATCCATTCATCAGGTGATGGATATTTAGGCTCTTTCCATGTTTTGACTATTGTTGACAGTGCTACTATGATTCCTATGAGTAATTCTAAAGCCAAAGGACAGAATCATGAATTACCAGCCCTAAATTGCAGGTAAAGAGGCCAGTAGGACTTGGAGTGGTGAGCTCCACAAAGGCCATAGCACTTTAGAACAGTGGACAATAATAAGCCTGTGTTTGAGGATTAGCATGAAGTTATTTCTATCAATGTGAAGGGAACTACAATGCCCACAAAAGCCTGTGTTACACACTCTACCCTTATCTTCTACTCTAAGATTCCTTAGAGAGGAAGTTAGCAAGAGGATGAACATATCTACACTGGGAATTTTTATCCAGAGAAAATAATTCTGTATGGATTTAATCCTAAATCTGTAACTGAAATCTGGATTGGAGAATTAATTAATCTTTCCCCTCACTCACTAGGAGGTCAGCCTCAGGGATTATTTGTGGATAGGAGTTTGTTAGAACAAAATAAAAAAGCTTCATTTTCTCTACGTGTTTAACTTGAATAAAATATCACTTTAATTCATGGTTTATAATTTCAATGTAAATTTTAGATGACTTATTTTCACTTATTTGAATTAGTCTCATTGAAAACAGAAATCAAAAGTGTACCACATTCTCTTTGATGTACTATGGCAGAGTCAGCAAACATGCATGTGTGCTATCATATGCTGCCCCTCGTCTACCTCTGGTCTCTCCCATTCTGCAATTATACTTGTAACACCGTCACTAATCAGTCGAAAGATTGTTTTTTACTGAGCCAGGAAATGACTGCACAAGTTTTTCAACCTGGCTCTGTAGGCAGCAACCGTTGATTGCTCAAGGTTGGTGAGAGGAAGACATTTGTTACGTATCCTCGTACAATAAGGAACTCAAAGATCTTTAATATACGGTCCCTGCCTGCAAGCAAGTAATTTAATCAATAAGATAAGTCGTGTAAAAGTTGACTAGCAAACTAGGTAGCATACAATATAGAATATGTAAGTACTCGAGTAAAAAAAATACAGGATTTTACACAAGGAAGAGAAAACTGGAGCCTGAAAGAATCAGAGAAATGTTTATTATTGATGGAGTTCTTCAGATGCCCGTGAAGCAATTTGGAGAGATGAAGAGGATAATGGAGGAAATCTACCAATATCGTGTGTGGTTCTCAAATTCCCAGCACTAGAATAAGCCAAGTATGCATTGTAAAAAGCATATAACAATTTGGGTTCAAAACTCCATTCTACCACTTATCAAATGTGTGAACTTAGACAAGTGACATTGGCTCTTTGAATCCATTTCCTCATCTGTGACAGTGTGAATGATGATAATAAAATCATAGCATTTTTGAGGATTAAATAAAATTACTTAGAGGGCAGTGAGTTCACAGCCTGGTGCATAGCTCAACAATGTAATTCAACTCCATTTCCTTTCTGTTCATTATTGCCTTTCATCTTTTTTGACTCAGCAAGTTTCTTTTACAGATTTTGTTCCATGTAGTCTTCCCTTTTTATTATTACCTTGTATGACACTCTTCTGATTCCTATTAGTTTAAGAAAGAAAGGGTCATTTTAAATAAATGCTTTTAAAAGAAATCACAAAACCTAGAGTACTTAATTAAACTGTCACAGATTTAAACAAAGGTAACACTTCACACTTTACATTTTACAAGCTCTACCTTCAACCCTAAATATGTGCTTTCTCATCAGTAGAATAGTTAAAATGACTGCATGTACTAGAGGCTTTGTGTTAAGGACATTACATTTTCTTATCAGCTGCAAGTATGGTCACTGCATTTTGGTGACTATTTTCTGTTCAAATTGCACAATGTATATGCAAAGTAGTCATGTAGTCCTTGTCGTTACACTGGTCAGAGAAACCTCAGCTTTGCTGTTGTGTTTGATTCGCTTCTCACCTGTGGAGATAAGGAGTTATGCACATATGGCATTAATGAATTTGTTGAGATTAGATTATCATGAATTGGATAAAGCAATTCCACATTATAAATTTTTCTGCTGGAAACAAGAACCCATCTGCTTTTTGAATACCTGTATGGTGATCCATAAGTGGTCAAGTTATGTTTCCTATGTGTTTTGGAGAATTGGTGCAGAACTTGGTGACTTGCCAACAAATGTAGCAGTCAGTTTAAAGCTAATTAGATGTTATGTGCAGTGTAGCAAATGGGTTATAGATTGGCAGGGAGATCTCTCTTTTTGTCTCTCTCTGTTAGTCTCTAATTGCTGCCAAGGTGCCAAGGATATAGAAACTAAAGGAAGTGAGGTGGTGACACAGAGCAGAAACAAGAGCAGTATTTTTAGTAAGATTTTTCTCTTGCCCCTAAATTCTTTATACTTGTGACATTCCTGAACTGCTAAGATTCTGCTAGGGTTGGGAAAGAGACTGAATTCTTGCTACCTCCTGGTTGTTTTCAGTTTAAGTTTACGTCTCACTATTGACACAAGTAATCTATGTGCTTCTGTTTCAGAATTGTTTAAATACATCAGGTTCTTCTAGTTCATGAACCAAACTCAGAACTAGCAATGCTAGGTGGGGTGGAAAACGAAGTTGGTGCCTGAGTGTCTCTAATATTTATCTCTGCATGTGGCTTCCAACTGTCCCAGAATATCTGTCTCCCCAAACTATTATTAGATACTCTCCTCTTTTATAATTTGTCTGGAGCCTCCTGAGAATTGAAGGATAAGGGCAACCTGCTGAGAGGATGGTGTAAATTATAGGAATCACTAAGAATTTGCAGTTTTCCAATTGGTTAATGTTAGCTGTCTTTTGAGATCAAAGGCTCAGAAAGAGACCTTTGGGTCTCTGGGCTCACTTGTAGTTTTGGATTTTTTTAAATTTTGTTGTCAGTAAGACTGAGGCCTTACTCCTGGGATGTCTTCAAGTTTGTCACATGGTCAGGATGGTTGTAGTTTTAGCAGCAATCCCCAGAACAGTGGCTCCCAAGTGCTGATCTAAAGGCAAATACCTTTCAGGGCACTTGGGTGACTCAGTTGGCTGAGCATTAGACTTCGGCTCAGGTCATCATCTTATAGTTTGTGAGTTCAAGCCCCGCTTCAGGGTCTTGCTGTCAGCACAGAGCCTGCTTCAGATCCTCTATCTCCCTTTCTCTCTACCCCTCCCTGCTTGCTCACTCTCTGTCTCAAAAATAAATAAACATTAAAAAATATTTTAAAGAATAAGGTCCAATATCTGTCAGTAACAAGGATTCCACTGGTCCAGAGTAAGTTGGAAAAAATGTTGGTTTTGCAAATTTATAGGGGTAAATTTTAGGGGTCTATGAAATCCCAATGTCAGGAAATTATTGCCCTATAGCACAGTAGGGCAAGTGAATACAAAGATGAAAAGGATCCAACTACATTTAAACTCACCTATTACAGTAGCTGAAAAAAATGAATAGGGCAAATTGTAAAATCAGCAACATTGGTCACTGTCAGGCAGAAAATATGATAAAAGCTAAATTAGACCGTATTTTATACTTGGTTTATATAAAAATAAAGATAGGTGACCATGGCTAACTTTATTTAGAGAAACGGCTTGGGAAATTTACCTAGGAGAGGTGAATGCCAGGGAGGGTTTTACAATAAGAATTTTTTTCTACTTTGATCCATTTATATATTGTAATACGACTGCTGGTGTAGTGATATTCATCATGTTGCATAAGTATTGCACAATATTAATGTTTCATTCTTTATACTGAGTATCAGATCTCTCTGATTTACTTACTACTCATTATAAGTTTGTACCTTTAAACACCATTGCTCTTATCACCATCCCCAGCCTCTGGGAGCCACCATTTTACTCTGATTTTTACAGGTTTAACTTTTTTAGATTCCACATATCAGTGAAATCATACACCGCTTATGTTTCTATATGACTATCTCACTGAGCCTAATGTGCTCAATGTCTGTCCATGCTGTTACAAATCAGAGAGTATAATCCTTTCTTGTGGCTAAATAATATCCAGTGTACATACATACTGTATTTTTAACCCATTCATCTATTGATAGGAATGTGGGTTGTTTCCATACCTTGGCTATTGTGAATGATGCCTCAATGAACTGCATACATTGTGTCAGAATCTTCTTTTCATTTCCTTTGGGCAGAAGTGGAATTGCTGAATCATATGGTATTCCTCTCATCCAAGTACTAACCAGGTCTGACTCTGCTTAGTTTCTGAGATCATATGATATCAGGCACATTTAGGATGGTGTGGCCTTAAACTCACATGGTATCTCTAATTTTAGTTTTTTTTTGCGGAGCCTCCATATTGTTTTCCATCATGGTTGGACCAATTTACATTCCTACCAACAACATTTAAGGTTCACCTTCACCGCATTCTTGACAGCGTATGTTGTCTCTTGTCTTCTTGATGACAGCCATTCTAACAGATGTGAGATGGTTTTGATTTGCATTTCCCTGATGATTAATGATATTGAGCGTCTTTTCACATGTCTGTTGCCCATTTTGATGTCCTCTTTAGGAAAATGTTTGCTTAGTTCTTCTGCCCATTTTTGAATCAAGTGGTCTGTTTCTTTGTCATTGAGTTAACCAAGTTCTTTCTTTTGGATATTAATCACGTATTTGATATATAGTCCGCAAAATTTTCCTCCCAGTCTGTAGGTTGTCTTTTAATTTTCATTTTTTTTGTTTATTTTGTTTTATTTTTTGTTGTGCAGAAGCTTTAGAGTTCGATGTAGTTTCACTTGTTAATTTTTTCTTCTGTTGTTTCTGTTTTTAGTGTTATGCCCCCCAAAATGATTGCTGACACTTATTGATGATCTTCTTTCCTATGTTTTTTTCTAGGAGTTTTATGGTATCAGGTCTTATGTTTAAGTCTTTAACCACTTTGAGTTATTTTTATGAATTGTATGAGGTAGGGGTCCAATGTCATTGTTCTACATGTGTTTCTCCAGTTTTTCGAGTACCATTTGTTGAAGAAACTGTGCTTTCCTCAGACAGCATTCTTGACTCACTTGTCAAAAATAGTCAAACATATATACCAGGGTTTAATTCTGGGATATCTATTCCATTCCATTGACAAATGTGTCTATTTTTGTGCTGGTACCATACTGTTTTTCTTACTATGGCTTTGTATTACATTTCTTATCAGGAAAGCATGACACCTCTGGCTTTGCTCTTTTTTTTTTTTTTCAGGATTGCTTTTGCTAATCAGGGTCTTTGGACACAAATTTTAGATTGTTTCCTTTATTTTTGTAAAGAGTGCCTTTGGTATTTTGGTAAGTATTGTGTTAATCTGTAGATAGCTTTGGGTAGTATGGTCATTTAAAAAATATTAATTCTTCTGATCAATGAATATGGGATGGGATTCCATTTTATTGTGTCTTCTTTGATTTCTTTCAGCAAAGTCTTGTAGTTTTCATTGTACAAGTCTTTCACTTCTTCGTTAAATTTATTCACAAGTATTTTATTTTTTTGATGCTATTGTGAATGGGATAGTTTTCTTTATAACTTTTTAATATGCTTCATCATTAGTATAAAAGAATGCAATTGATTTCTTTATTTAAAAAAAAAAGTTTTTACTTAATTCCAATTAGTTAACATATGGTGTTAGATTAGTTTAAGCTGTACAATATGGGAATTTAAAACTTCCACATATCACCTTGTGCTCATCATGACAAGGGCACTCCTTAATCTTCATTACTTATATACTCATCCTACACCCACTTCCCCTTTGGTGACCATCAGTTTGTTCTCTATACTTAAGAATATGTTTCTTTGTTTGTTTTTGTCTCCCTTTTCTCCTTTGGTGGTTTGTTTTGTTTCTTATATTCCACATGTAAGTGAAATTATATGGTATTTGTCTTTTTTTCTGACAGACTTATTTTGCTGCATAATACTCTCTAGCTCCATCCACATTGTTGCAAATGGAAAGATTTCATTCTTTTGATTGCTGAGTAATATTCCATTATGTGTGTGTGTGTGTGTGTGTGTGTGTGTGTGTGTGTATCACCTTTTCTTTGTCCATTCATTAGTCAGTGGACACGGGCTATTTTCATAATTTAGCTATTGTAGATATTACTGCTATAAACATCCAGGTGCATGTATCCCTTTGAATTAATATTCTTGCATTCTTTTGTTGAATACCTAGTAGTGCAATTGCTGGATCATAGGGCAGTTCTAATTTTAATGTTTTGAGGAAACTCCATTCTGTTTTCCAGGGTGGCTGGTCCAGTTTTCATTCCCACCAATAGTGCAAGAAGGTTCCCCTTTCTCCACAACCTCACGGACACCTGCTGTTTCTTATGTGTTGATTTTAGCCATTCTGATAGGTGTGAGGTGAGATCTTATTATAGTTTTGATTTGTATTTCCCTGATGATGAGTGATATTGAGCATCTTTTCATGTGTCTGTTAGCTATCTGTCTGTCTTCTTTGGAAAAAAAGGTCTATTTACATATCTTCTGTTCATTTTTAATTGGATTATTCATTTTTTGGGTGTTGGGTTTGATAAGGTCTTTATGTGTTTTGGATTTTAACCTTCACCAGATACATCATTTGTAAATATCTTCTCCAATTCCATAGGTTGCCTTTTAGTTTTGTTGATTGTTTCCTTTGCAGTGCAGGAGATTCCTATTTTGATGAAGCAATAGTTTATTTATGCTTTTGTTTCCCTTGCTGAGAATATATATCTAAAAAGAAGTTGCTCCTGCCAGTGTCAAAAAGATTACTGTGTGTGTTCTTTTCTAGGATTTTTATAGTTTCAGGTGTCACATTTAGGTCTTTAATCCATTTTGAATTTAGTTTTGTGTATGGTGTAAGAAAGTTGTCCAATGTAATTCTTTTGCATGTTTCAGTCTAGTTTTCCCAACACCATTTGTTGAAGAGATTGTCTTTTTCATATTAGATATTCTTTCCTGTTTTGTCTAAGATTAACTGACCATATAGTGGTGAGTTCATTTCTGGGTTTTATATTCTGTTCCATTGATTTATGTCTATTTTTGTGCCAGTACCTTAGTGTTTTGATCACTACAGCTGTAAAATATGTTATAGTCTGGAATTGTGATTCCTCCAGCTTTGTTTGCTTTTTTAAGGTTGCTTTGGGTATTCAGAATATTTTGTGGTTTCATGCACATTTTAGGATAGCTTGTTTTACCTTTGTGAAAAAATATTGTTGTTATTTTGATAAGGATTGCATTATATGTGTAGATTGCTTTCAGTAGTATAGACCATTTAACAATATTTGTTCTTCTAATCCATGAGTATAGAATGTTTTTCCATTTCCTTGTGTCATTTTTAATTTCTTTCATCAGTGTTTTATAGTTTCTGAGCACATCTCTTTCAACTTTTTGATTAAGTGTATTTCTATGTTCAATTGTAAATGGGGTTGATTTCTTAATTTACAGTTCTTTTTAAAAATTTTTAATGTTTATTTATTTTTGAGAGAGAGAGTCAGAGCATGAATGGGAGATGAGCATAGAAAGAGGGAGACACAAAATCCAAAGCAGGCTCCAGTGTCCAAGCTGTCAGCACAGAGCCTGACATGGGGCTCAAACTTAAAAGCCATGAAATCATGACCTGAGCTGATGTCAGATGCTTAACCAACTGAGCCACCCAGGTGCCCCCCTTCATTTACATTTCTGCTGCTTCATTGTTGGTGGATAGAAATGAAACAGATTTCTGTATGTTGATTTTGTATCCTGTGACTTTACTAAATTTGTTTATTAGTTGTAGAAGATTTTTGGTGAAGTCTTAGGTTTTCTATATAGAGAGTATCATGTCATCTGCAAATAGTCAAAGTTTGACTTCTTCCTTGCTGATTTGGATGCCTTATATTTCTTTTTGTTGTCTCATTGGTATGGCTAGGACTTCCAGTATTATGTTAAGTAACAGTGGTAGGAATGGACAGCCCTGTCTTCTTCCTGATTGTAGAGGAAAAGCTCTCAGGTTTTCCCCATTGAGGATGATATCATTTGTGGGTTTTTCATAGATGGCCTTTATTATAAAGGTATGTTCCATGAAAGCCAACTTTGTTGAGGGTTTTTATCATGAATGGGTGTTGTACTTTGTCAAATGCATTGTCTGCATCATTTGAAATGATCCTATCTTTGTAGTATCAAATCAGGTTATTTATTTCATATTTTTCTAATTTATTAATATATGCAGTATTGCTATGAACTTTCCTCTCAGACTCCTTTTGCTACATCCCACAACACTTTATATGTTGTGTTTTCATTTTCATAGTATTTTGAGATAATTTTTTATCTAGATTGCCTAGGATTTTCTGAAAGGAAAACTTCATGGGTGTGGGTGGCCTAGTTCTTTTTCTGGTTATTTTCCTAGTAGCTGTGTCATACAATTTGCAATATGTTTATTCAAAATAAATGATTTTTTAAAATGAATTTTCCATGGTGGAGGTCTAGGAGGTTTTTCCCTACTTTCTCCTCGAGGGTTTTGATGGTTTCCTGTCTCACATTCAAGTCCTTCAGCCATTTTGATCTTATTTTTGTGTATGGTGTAAGAAAGTGGTCTAGTTTCATTCTTCTACATGTTGCTGTCCAATTTTCCCAGCACCACCTGCTAAAGAGGCAGTCTTTTCTCCATTGGATACTCTTTCCTGCTTTGTCAAAAATTAATTGACCGTACATTTGTGGGCCCAGCTCTGGGTTCTCTATTCTATTCCATTGGTCTATGTGTCTGTTTTTGTGCCAAT
>NC_043700.1:127634912-127635223 GCF_006229205.1 Suricata suricatta | reverse complement strand
TTCTTCAGATAAATTGCAATTTTTTTTACAGGAAATTTAGAAAACTGCCTTTATTCTATTAGTAGTTGGAAAAATTAACTGGTATAGAAAAAGAGTTTAGTCAGCTGGAGAGAAGAGAGAAACTGAGTGCTGCCCAAGAGAACCAGCAGCTCCTCTGGGAGGGAACCTGGGTAGAGTGAAGAAAGGGAGCCTGTGAACTAGAGCCAGAGCCTGCAGTCCAGGTGAGACAGGCTATGCTACATTCTGAGTGTCTAAGTGCCTCAGGCATGAAAACAAATTCCTATTTCTTTAGCCCAGCTCTGGGGATGGGG
>NC_043700.1:127477584-127634812 GCF_006229205.1 Suricata suricatta | reverse complement strand
GGGGGGAAGAGAGGTGGTGGTGATGGTGGAGGGCACTTGAGGGGAAGAGCACTGGGTGTTGTATGGAAAACAATTTGACAATAAAATATTATGAAAAAAAAGAATTTTCCATCTGACTTTATTTTCAAATACACTTTCTTTTTTAAAAAAAACCAATACACTTTCTGTAAGGATGACAAATATCAGTATTAGGAAATCCAATTATACAAAAAATACTACATCTAGTCTGAGGTAGATATATTTATTTTTTGGTAACATACATTAAGTGGCACTAATTACACAGTAACTATAAGGTAACTAACATGAAACCACAGAACTGTAACTCTGCCACAGCTGCATGGACTTGGACCTTTCTGGATGAGCACATTTTCAAAAAACTGGATGCCCATCACAGAGTAATGCCAATATAATCTGTTAAGGAGTAAAGCTCTGAAGTAGTGACTCACCAGAGTACCTTGCAGCTGACAGATGACAGGTAGGACATGTTAGTTATAAAGTAGTTACAGCGTAATTCACAAAAGTTACTAACTGTTTCACTTTCTAGAAAGAAGCAAGAAGTTAAGAAATTCCTTGAATTAGCGCCTGGTGTGTCAGGTGGGAGTGCAGAGGAAGGCTGTTAAAGAGCGGTGTCAGAAGGACCCCAGGGGTCAGGTGGGTTGGACATCATTAATAATCATGGTTGGCTTCTACATGGTAGCAAGATGACTTCTGATTTGTAATCTTAGGTAAATTATAGATAAATGAAAAAGGCCAGTAATCATACACTAAGATTAATAAATAGCACTTCAAAATTAACCACATGAGGGCTGTGCTTGCAGCAGGGTTTCACAAGACAAGGCACCCAGATTTTTTCTTCCCACATCTGGCTTGGAGAGCAGCTCTTGTGGCCATTTCTAAAACCTCCCTCACTCCGTCTTTGGTCTTTGCTGAACACTCCATGTACCCAAAAGCACCAATCCTGTTCGCCATATCTCTGCCTTCTTCTGGTTTCACTGGCTTCATCTTGGCCAGCTCGCGCCTTGTGTGCTCATCATTCCGAAGATCCTTCTTGTTCCCAACCAGGATGATGGGCATGTTGGGACAGAAGTGCTTGACTTCCGGAGTCCATTTTTCTGGGATGTTTTCTAAACTATCAGGGCTGTCCATGGAGAAACACATCAGTATAATATCAGTGTCCGGATAGGAGAGAGGTCTCAAATGGTCATAATCTTCCTGCTCAGCTGTATCCCACAACGCCAGCTCTACCTGCTTTCCATCCACTACAATATCTGCCACATAGTTTTCAAACACTGTGGGCACATACACCTTTGGGAACTGGTCCTTGCTAAAGACGATGAGCAAGCAAGTCTTGCCACAGGCTCCATCACCAACAATCACCAATTTCTTCGGATGTCAGCCATGCTTACAAATGTGCTGCAAGACCCACTGCCTGTGTGCCAGAAGTTCTACAAGCGCCTTGAACTTCTCAGATGAAAGGCACTCAGGCGACGACTCGCAATCCGACCTCTCCACGCCAAGGACGCCTGTCCGTGAGTCGCAAGCTCAGAGACTACAGTGGGTGGGCGGGGCTCAAAATAAATGATTCTTGAAATAAATGTCTTGGCGATCAAAAGCTTAATGCCAAGCACTTATGCTATAGTACTCCATTCTCAGAACTTCATTCTGCCAGAATAACAATATGGTTTAAAAAAATTTTTTTTAAGTTTATTTTTGAGAGAGAGAAAGAGACAGAGAGAGTGAGTGGGGGAGGGACAAAGAGAAAGAATCCCAAGCAGGCTCTGCATTTTCAGTACAGAACCTGATGTGGGGCTCAAACTCAAAAACTGTGAGATCATGACCTGAGCCAAAAAGAAGTGTTGAATTTTTAACTGACTGACCCATCCAGGTGCCTCACAAGATGTTTTGATTATAGACTTTATCTGTAGAGATAAGTACCCCTTTCTCACTCCACCACACCCCAACCCAACCCTTAGGGCAAACATTCGCATCCAGTTGGCAGAGAATAATCACTTAGAGTAGCCAATTGGCTGAACTGAAATGGAGTGAAACTATTAACAATTTTTTAAATGTTTATTTTTGAGAGAGAAGGAACAGACAGAGCACAAGCAGGGGAGGGGCAGAGAGAGAAGGAGACACAGAATCCGAAGCAGGCTCCAGGCTCTGAGCGGTCAGCATAGAGACTAACATGGGGCTCCAACTCATGAACCCTGAGACCATGACCTGAGCTGAAGTTGGATGCTCAACCAACTGAGCGACCCAAGACACCCCTGATATGGACTGAAACTATTACTTCTACTTCAAAATGTGAATAATTTATTTTACTCTCATTGGTAATAACAGGGTCAAGACACAGAATTTTTTACCCCACCTAACTCAAGAAGAGACTAAGCAATTATTGCTGCTTAATTGGCATGACTTGTCCCAGAATGTGGTTATCATTTAAGTCTTTATTTGAATCTATAGCATATCTTCTTTCATCTCTTCTGATGATCCTTTAAAAATTTTTTTTTTATTTTTGAGAGAGAGATAGAGTACAAGTAGAAGAGGGGCAGAGAAAGAGGGAGACACAGAATCTGAAGCAGGCTCCAGGCTCTGAGCTGTCAGCACAGAGCCTAACATGGGGCTCAAACCCACGAACTGTGAGATCATGACCTGAGCCAAAGTTGGATGCTTAACTGACTGAGCCATCCAGGCGCCCCTCTTCTGATGAGACTTTAATTCAAGCTAATTAGTCTAACATGAATGATTGTACAACCAAACAAACTTCACTTATTTCAGCGGTGATTAATCATCCTACAAAAAAACCTGTACTCTCTCATCCCAATAGTTGTCTGAGAGGGGTTTATGTTTCTCAGCTGCTCTTGTATCTAAGTGGGTTTAGAAGATAGGTTCTTGCCAGCAGAATGTGAGGGGGAATAAATTTGGCCTATTTCTCATTTTGGTAGCTTTATGCAGATGAGCACAGCCAGATGTTCCAACATCTTGGAAGCTAGATATTGAAGGTGGCAGAGCCATGAAATAAAAAGAGTTTGAGTTCTTGAACAAAACTCTGAAGAGAGAAACTGATCAGGAATGCACATATTAGATTTTACAAAAGGAAGAAGTAAACTTCTACTGTGTCTGAACATTCTAAATTTTAACTTAATTTTTACACCTAAATCTGTATTGTGCTTCAGCTGTAATATCTGACTTGTAACATCTTGTTACTTATTCAGTTATCAAATATTTACAGAGAACTTACTACACACACACACACACACACACACACACACACACACACACTCCCATCATGTACCTACCTAGGTAGATAACATTTGCAGAGAAGTTATTGTGCCATGCACTAAGGATACTTGAAAAAAGAAGATACTCTCAGTTTCAATAACAATTAATTTTGTTTTCTAGAAATTTTTCATGAGCTGTTAATTTCTCTTTTTCTGTCTTTTTATTCATTTTTTGTTTATCAATAGCAAGTTTCCAAGGCCCTGTCCTCTTTATAATCTATCCTTTTGCTCAATTATCACCTCTATTAAGGAGTTCTAAAGCCATTTTTCTGTCCGTGTCCTTTTTCTGTGTTCTAATTTTCCTTTGCAATTATTTACAGAGCATCTTTACTTGCATATCGGCCATCATCTTAAGTTCAATGTGGAGGCAATATAGAATTATGATTAATAGCATAATAAAAAAGTTTAAATTTTGATTAAAGTTAAATTTTCTATAACAAAATGACAATTCATTGAACAAATATTAAAGTGTCTTGTTTCTATCAATCATTCCTTCTTTATAAGGAAATGCAAAATGCATGCCAACTGAGTTTTAGTCAAAGTTAATTTATGTGTTTCTTTTACATATATAAACTAACAATGAACTACACACTCTAAGAAGAGTTGTAGTAGCTATAGCAAGTCAAATACTTTTACCTTCACCTTTTATTCTGACACAACAACTTCACATACCTCGTCACCAAGGAAACATTTATAAAAGTGTCTTTTGGGGCACCTGGGTGGCTCAGTTGGTTAAGTGTCCAACTCTTGGTTTTGGTTCATGTCATGATTTCATGGTTTGTGAGTTTGAGCCTTACTAGTACTCCCTGCTGACAGTGTGGAGCCTGCCTGGGATTCTCTGTCTCCTTTTTTCTCTGCCTTTCCCCTGCTCACCCTCTCTCTCTTTCTCAAAATAAGTGAACAGACTTAAAAGAGTGCTTGTCGGGGCACCTGGGTGGCTCAGTTGGTTAAGTGGCCCACTTCAGCTCAGGTCATGATCTGACGGTTTGTGGGTTTGAGCCCTGTATCTGATAGCTCAGAGCCTGGAGCCTGCTTCAGATTCTATGTCTCCCTCTCTCTCTGCTTCTCTCTCAACATTAAATAAACATTAAATTTTTTTAAAAAGTGCTTGTTAATTTTAATCTCTTCCCAACTTCTGTGTGGAATGAGAGGACAGAGCCAAGGGTGTGAGCTTGAAAACACCCATCCTAGCTTGTTGGAAGAGTTATCAGGAGTTCTATTTGCATATAATTTCCAGAAGATTATGTGAAAGCGAAAGACTGGACATATTGAAACCTGGCAGGCTTTGTCTCTACTGACCCTATACTAAGACCCGTAAGTGATACAATAGTAAAGTCACCCCTTCATATCTATAGTAATGTCATGACTACATTGATGGAAAAGAGTCAAGCCACTCAAGCCTTTGGGGATATTCTGGTTGGGGATCAATGAGAGGTAATTTTAGACATAGCAATGAAACATCACTAAAATTAACCTCTGGCTCCATCCCAGGGACTCATTGCCAGATTCCTAGAGAAAAGCATGGTGAGGCAAACTAAAAAGAGTTAAATAAAGATGGCATATCATCACAGGCATGTTGGAAACAGACAACACAAGGCATCTGGATTTTAGATTTTATCTATTTCATGTTTTTCTTTGAAGTATAGCAGAGGAGAAACTGGTACTATAGCAATGGGAGTATGACAGGAAGGGCTTGTGTGGTTAGGAAGGTTGGCAGCAAATTTAGAGGTACAAGGTGATAATTGGGATACATTTTTTAAAAAGTGTGTATGAATCTATCTTCTGAGAAATTTTATAGGTGCCTTCATAATGCCTTCTTCCCTCCTTCCCTTCCTTCCTTCTTTTCATTTCTTATTCTTTCCTTTCCTTTCATCTCTCCATCTTTTTAATAATATATATTAAGTACACATGTACTAGACACTGTGTTAGGTATTAACAATACAAAATCATGGCCTTCAAGGACCTTATTTTTTATTGTGGGAGTTAAAAAGTAAATAAGTTACAGAATAATAGGGGGAATGCTAGGATAAGTGGATTCATAGTCTGCATGAGAACCCAGAAGCAAATCACCTGACATGGATGGAGGAGTTGAGGAAAAATTCTTAAAGGTTGGAGGCACTACACTGACTCCTAAGGCCAAGCTGATTAGAGGAAGAGTGGATGTGCAAGGACAATCCAGGTAGAAATATCAAATAGATTTAATAATGGCTAGAGTTGGAATACCGTGAGTTAGTAAACTATCTGTTTTGCTGATATTGCAAAAAGCCATCTAAACAACAACAACAACTGCTTCAAGGTTGAGTTCATCATCTATTTATTATTGTAGAATTAGCGTCTCACTAGTGCTTAAAAACACTGATATGAAATAGAGTTTGAATATTTAAATTGTCCAGAGCTGAGGTTTTGTAAGGGAAAGAACAATCGAAGGAAAACAGGTATAGAGAAACTCAGGGTAATGAGGAAATCAGAGGGTTCAGGCTAGATAGAGAAGGAAACAAAGTCAGATTCCTACGATTAATCTATTCTCCTTGTCACTACTTTTCCTCAGCTAATAGAAATATAGAAGCTATTTGATTTATTTTTTTTTTCACTAAACATCCATGAAGTGCTGATTTTACATCAGGATAAGAGCAAGGACCTAGGAATGCCAAAATGAAATCAGAAATTACCCTTTCCTCAAAAGTTTTACAATTTAATGAAAAGAGACATGTGTTTAAACAAAGTGAACTAAGGGACTAGGATGTGCTGTCTTTTCTTGGTTCTGGCGAAGAGGATGCAAGCCTTGTGGCTGGGCTGAGGGGATGGAAGATCATAGAGAAGGAGGCTGAATAAGCAGAGCTCCTATTCTTGCCCTCTAACCTTTTAACTAGGGCTACCCAGGTTTCTTTTTCTTTTTTTTTTTAATGTTTATTTATTTATTTTGAGAGAGAGAGAGAGAGAGAGAGAGAGAGAATCCCAAGCAGGGTCCACACTGTCAGCACAGAGCCTGACACAGGGTTTGAACTCATGAACCATGAGATCATGACCTAAACTGAATTCAAGAGTCTGATGCTTAACCCACAGAGCCACCCAGGTGCCCTGGGGATTTTCTTTGTAAGGAAAAAGCGTAGAGTGAATATTGTTGGGCAATTAGCAGAACCTGCTTCACCCAGATAAGAATAAATGAGTAAAAAGCAAATGGTTTGGTGAATGTGTGCACAAAGAAACAGAAAAACAGTCCTTTAGAAGTCGTGAATGAGAAGGGAGACATTTGCAGATTGACTGTGTTTCTGGGGGCTGTGCAGAGACAGAGACAACTACTGTTTTGTTCCTACCTCCATCATCTTTGATTGAATGGTGTTTTGTTTTCATTCAGATTAGTAAGTATCTTTATCTCTGGCCATTTACAAATAAATCAATGAGCTGGGAGGTAAAAAAAATATAAAGATTCTTGATTTCTATCTTCCTTTAAAATGTTTAGGGAGATGTCATGAATTTTCTTGAAATGAGAAGAACCCTTCCCCTATCTGGCAGTCACTGCCATTGATGGTGGGGGTAGCAGGGGGTGGCACAATGACTAAAATCTTGAGATGCAGAGCCAGCTGTAAGAGGTTACTGTATTGGGCAGTATTACAGAGAAGCAGAGGGCCACTGAGGTTGCTTAAGGAATGAGTTTTTCTGTCAGGTGGTTGCTAAGGTCTTGCCTGGTTAAAAGATAGGAAGTAGGCATCTTATGAGAGCTCATATCTTGTTTGTTGACTGTGGAACAACCCTTTGGAAAGGAATTTTTAAATCAAGCTTGAATGGCCATGTATAAAAATATCTAGATTTCTACCTACAGCACTGAATGAAACACAGACCTAAAGCACAAAGGTATTTTTTAAAGGGATATGTAATTGTCATTCTCTTTCAATTAAGATTGAATATCATTTTAATTTCAATAATAATTGTTTAAAGAGCTGGTTATTTTATTCTAGAAATGAAGTACTACCACTTCCCCCACCCTAACACAAATTCTGAAATAATAGGAAGTACTGACCATTGACAATCTCTATGGGGAACACACAGCCTTTTAATGATATAGATAATTAAAAATCCTGTGTCTATTTAGGTGATTATGCCTAATTGTCTATGAGGATAAAAAATGAGAGAAAAAAGATCAATTTTTTAGGCAGAAACACATATATATGTGTTTAAGAATTCGTCCATTAGTATGACAGAAGACACAAGTTATGTGATAAATGCAAAGTGATTTTCTTCATAGTAGTAAGAACAGTGTTCTGACAAACCCTCTTTTTCTGTGGGTGGCAGACTCTCCAAAGACATCTTATTTTAACTATCATTTTGGGTTACATTTAACTATTAAAACAGTCTTATCCTAGTTTTGAAATGTAGTCCTGCTTATTTTACAAACTACTGTCTCATATTTAATTCAAAATGCTTTCTGGTCCAAGCCCAGGTAGACTTCTGGTGTTAGCTCCTTGGACTAGAGGGTCCTTCTCACACCCTCCTCCTCATTTTCTGAATGTGCAATCTTTAGTCTGGGAGCAGGGAGGAAATGAAAGAAGATATTTCCTTGTAAAACTGTGTGTAGTGAGTTGGCTGTTGGTGATAGTAAGGTTGCTATCTCATTTTCATCTACTATTGATGAATCTCTAACATTTGTTAGAGTTCACTCCTCATAAATCTCTGCAGTTTATTCTAGACACCTTTCATTCACTTCCCTTTACCTTAGTCAGTTTATCACACAGCCTCTTGCTGCAGAAGCTCTCAGGCCCAGCAGTGGTCCATATATAGCATAGTTGTATCTGAAGTTGACATTGCCAGGTAGACCACTGAATCCTTGGTATTACCCATGCCAAATGGAGGTAGTGTTGACACCCTCCTGCGATCCCCATTTCTCATTCCATGTCTTCCCTTATCCTTTGACCCTATCCCAGTAGAACTAGTAGGCCAAATAGTCCCTTTAAATGAATTGGAAAATTTACCCATTTCCTTAAGAAATATATCTCTGTGCCAGGTATCATACTTTGACTTTGGAACATGGGTTATATGTCAGTCTTTGTCTGCAGTCTCAGGTAGATTGTGCTAACAAGAGCACAATCTCTACAGTCGCACATGGCAGTCCAACTTTCAGTGTGCAGCTTGCTAGACAAGTCGCTTAGCAGTCTCAAGATGTAGTAAGATGCCCCTCACCAACAAGGTTAATTGAGTGAGAACTGGTAGAGTACCAACAAACTTACAGTAATATGCCTGAATTCCTTGCTCCTCCCACAGGGGGAAAAGGATGAAAGACACTCTGCATTATGCCTAAAGGCAATCTTGCAGACCCCTTTTTATAGCTCTAAATACATTCTATTACTTCCCTGGTCATCACTTTTTTTGGGGTCTAAATGGCAAAGGTCTCCAAACCAGTTCTCTTCCTTGGCTACTGAGACCATGGAGTCATGTGACTTCTTTAAAGTTGTCCCTATATCAGTGCTTCTCTTGGAGCAGTTTTGACCCCCCTGGGGACATTTGGCAATGTCTGGAAACTTTTTCATTTGTCACAACTGGGAGGGAGGTGCTAATCTCATCTAGTGGGTGGAAGACAGGATGCTGGTAAACCCTGCAATGCACAGGAGAGTACCCTCCAACCCCCAACAAAGAATAATCCTGCTCCAAATATCAATAGTGCTGAGGGCGAGAGACCCTGCCCTCAAATTCTGGGCATACTGTTCCTCAAATTGCTGGGGGTCTGGAAATGACCTTACCCAAACCTCTCCCAGCAAGGGACCAGTGAGCTAAGTTCTTGCTTCATTTTTACTAAAGTACAACTCTAGACAAACCTTTGTCTCAATTCCTTCTATCAAATGTAATGAAAGTATCTGTTGTACTGCTTTTATAAGGTGGTGATGAAAATTAAATAATAGATATGAATATTCTTTAAAAACTTTTCAAAAAGCCACAAAATTCATTACTGATGCCATGCTCAGAGCTTTCCAGACACAAAAACATTCTAGCTGACTACAGCTGAATTACTCTCTGCTTTATCCCCTTGCTTAACTGTAACATCAAACAATCCATTTTAGAAATATATCACTTGTTTAAACACAGGATACGTTCTTTAGATGAGAGAATTTGCTTGGAGTGATTGTCTTTGGTATTTATCTTTTCCTACACTCTATTACTTCCCTTGTCATCACTTTTTTTTGGTTCATGTTGACATAGTATATTATCTACTTCCCTGAAAAAATTAAAGGTAGGCTAGCTTATGAATTAGTAACATCATCTAAAATGCCATCATTTTTGATCAGAATCTGAACTGAATCTGTGTGATTTTGAACTTGACATAAGCGAAGTAAATTGACCTTGGGAATGTGCAATCATTAACGGTCATTTGACAGAAACACCATTAAATAGGATGGAACATTCTCAAAAGTCTATGTACATATGAAAATGGTTCTATAGAGCCCATCAAAATAGTGCTGAAGGTAATGTGAATGGGGCCCAATGTAAACTTATTATCAGTGGTTGGCCTTTTTACTAAAATGGTATGGTATCTTAGAGTGAGTCTTTAGTCAGCAACCCACTTGTAAAAATTCTTCTTAAGAATTAAGAGCGATAAACTGGAAAATGATATTAAAAATATGCATCAAAAACGTATTATATCCTGAAAAGAGCAAAATGGATAAAAGCTTTCAGTTTGTTCCTTTTGGAGCCTTGTATAAAAGGTGTCTTGGTCATGTCAGGCTGTCACATAGACCCAGTTGTAGATAAAACATGTTAGTTCTAGGGAAAGAGGTAGCACAGTTGAAAGAAAATTCTCCATGTCCTATTTGATGACTGCATGATCATACAGAAATGAGATTTCTGGCATTCCCTGTGTTTCTCTGGAATCCTAGAAAGGAATCTTAATCAGATGTCGTTATTATCTTGTTTCTTAGTTAGGATTATGATACTAGCTATGGTTATGTCTAAATACATTATTTCCTTTAAGGGGTTAGTGCTTCATCATTGGATCTTCCTTGTACTCAGCTCTATAAATTGTACATTACCATTCTCCCGTTTGCTCAATCCTGCTGTATAGAAACAAGGAGAACATGGTGCTTTAAATATTATTCTTGATTTTGCTCGGGAAAGAAGAGCCAAGATTTCATGGCATATCTGGGGTACAAATAAGCATGTAAGGAATGAGAATTGAATACGGGTAAATGTCCTTTGATTTTTTCACCCATATTTGTGCATTGGCTTTCATTTCTGTCACTTCTGTTAATAAAACACCTTTTTGATACTATTTCAAAATACTACAGATTGGGCAGGGAAGAAGAGGTGGTAGACTGGCTTCTACATTTGTAAATTGTGACTTGAGTCCTTCTTGCAGTACACAGAGTGCAGGTAGCATGCGTCACAGCCCAGGTATCCTTAATAGGCACAAAATCAATTAAGCAATTGCTGAGTTTGCTTTATGGCAGTAGTGTAGTTGCTGAAACAGTGTAACAAAGCATGCCCAAACAACTGCCAGAATTTAAATTGCTACTTACTTCAGATTGACAGATAGTATTACTGATGAAACATAAGGGCTTCAGCTCACCACAGTGGTTCACAGGACTTTATGGCACGTTTCTGCCTTGGTCTAGACCATGCCTGACCCAATTCTGGTGTTCAGTGAGCATTAAATAATACCAATACTGTCAAGTGCTTCTTATTTCTCACCCGGGAACATTTATAATTCTGTGCTTCATGTACTTTCTAATTCTTCATGCTCAATGATGGGAATGAAAATTAATTACTCTGGGAATGTGAATGTCGCCTTGACAAATCATTCCCATTCTATTAAATAAAGTTTTCATTGGTGAAACTAGGAGGTCCCTGGATTCTTTTCTCTTGGCCTATTCCCCTATTCTTCCTTCTTTTGCCCTAAGATTTTTTTAGAAATGCCAAAACTGAAAGAGAATAATTGCCTTTTAATTTAGGTTTGGGATTTAGATATGATTTATTTTAAAACCTTCCTAAGTGTGGCATTTAAGTCTACTTGAAATTCCCAATTCTCTATTCCTGCAGCTCAGCCAAATGTGTCGTTTTGATTTCTGAGCTGCACATTCCCGGGAGCATGGGTCTCATTTGTCTGAAAAAGAGAGATGTAAGCTCATTTGAAGTTTTAGTTGACTTATAATTCTTCTTTGACCTCTGCTACTAATAGCTGGCAGAGAATAAAACCAGACATGTCAATCACTGTCTAGATTTTATAAACTATTGACTGTTTCTTGAAGGATTGTAATGTTTATTTTATTGGCCTGTTGTTCCATAGTAGGAGATTTACAGGGTGTCAAGAGAATGAAAACCATGGCTAGCTGCATTATCCAGATCTGCTGGCAACATAGTCATTGAAATTAATAATTATCAGTTAAATATAAATGTGCAGAAATTGCAGCAAGGAAAGATTCAAAAGCATTTTAAACCCCGGGTCCTTTTTGGCATTGTCATATTTAATACTCTATAAACATTGAAGTAATGAGTTTTCCTGATTTTTGTTTAGCTGAACATTTCCTCTAAGTAAGTTTGTTTAAATTCAACGAACTACCAAAGGAAGACTCTACAAGTCACTACCTAATTGTGTTGTCATCCAGGAGGGCTTACCCTTTTTTCTACTTTACCCCCACTAATGCTTTAAAGATTTCCAGCTCTTGGCAGACTGCCACATTCTCCACACAGTCCCTACCATAATTACTGGTGATTTCTAAAACTCCAGCCTCTCAGTTTTTGAACTTCTCTCCTTCAGTGATTTTGTCCTACCTCCTGCCATAGACATTCATTCCACTGTCTGTACCCTAGATGAGCAGTTCTCAATGTATTGTCCAGGGGTCCCTGAGGTGCCCAGGACACTTTCTGCCCATGGCTTCAAAACTACTTTCACAATATTGCTAAGATGTTACTTACCTTTTTTATGCTCATTCTCTCATGAATATACAGTGTTTTCCAGAAGCTATGTGACATGCGCTATCACAATAGATTGAGTAGAGCAGTATGAGAATCCAGCTCTCTTCTCTTCATACATATGACATATGTGATATATACAGTTCATACATCTTTTAGATTTCCTTTGTTTTTACCTAATGTCCCTTTTCTGTCCCAAGATAGAACATGACTCCTTAGGCTTTCCAGAGTTTGACACAATTTTCCTTGTTTTCTTAGACTTTCTTTGTTTTTGATGATCCTGACAGGTTTGAGGAGTACTGATCTGATGTTTTATAGAATGTTCCCAAGCTTTTAAAGTGTGCAGATATGAATTTTTATAAGTAGTACAAATTATATTATATTACTCTTTTATAACAAGTGCATGTAACTGTAGAAACATTGAAAAACAGTCATTTTAAACAACTTTCTTCTCATCAATCTTCAAAATATTTGTAATTGCTCATTATTAAAACTTTTTTGAAATTGTTGCTCGGTGGCATACTCCCAGGTGCTACGTGTCCATGCAAAGGTTAGCAAATTTCGAACATGTGTCTTCTATTAGAAAAAAAAAATGCACCTCCCATCTTTAAGTTCAACAATTCTTTTCAAGACTTTGATGCAAGACAACACATATAACCGTGGGCCGTGCCACTGATTCTCTTGCTTACCCCTGATCTCATTGCTGAGGTCCTGTGAGAACGCCACTGTATTTTAAAGATCTTTTTAAAAATGAACTGCACAGTGACTTCCTGCAGTACCTTGTGTACTTCTAGATTTTATTTTGCTGACATTGCTTGCTTGTGAACAATGAAGTGAATGGATTAAAAGTGTGACCCTATCTCTGTAATTTTTCCTCATAATCTTTTCTTTACTCTAGCCCAAATAGTTGTTCTATTAATGATGTCATGTAAACTTTATGGGAAAAACTACTAATTAAAAAAATTAAAGATCTTATTTTCTATCAACAATGTGTTTTACAATACATTTTTAAATTCTACAATGCATAGAAAGTTAGTTTGTTTTCAGAAAACTAGTTTTGATGTCTTTTATTTTTAAATAGAATCTAGCAAGTACAGTATACTAACTCATATTAGAAATGAGAAACTTTACACTTCCATTGAAATTTAGAGAAAACATACCATCATGTATAGATTCCTAGTTCTTATTTTTTCCAGATTTCAGGTGCATGTTCTATAAATTTTCTAAAGCTCCTATTTACTTATACAGGAAGGCATATTATTTTGTCTCCATATCCTCTGTGTGTGTGTGTGTGTGTGTGTGTGTGTGTGTGTGTGTGTCTTTAGTTGATTTCTACCAAGGAATAAAAGAATAAGGGTGACTTTTAAACATGACTGAAAAAATTATGGATGTCTGTCTTCATGCTGGGAGTGTTAAATTTTAATATGTCTTGATAGTTGTGATGACTTCATACCATCATTAAAATCTCAATAAATAAAATCTCAATAAACAAAACCTATATATAAGATTTATTGTTAATAGTGGTAGATATAAATCCATATTTCAAATAAACTTCTTGATAATTTTAAACATTATTAAACATGTTTACTAATTTTGAGAGAGAGAGAAAGAGAGAAAATAAGCAGGGAAGGGACAGAGAGAGAGGGAGAGAGAGAATCCCAAGCAGCATCCACACTGAGTGCAGAGCTCAGCATGGGGCTCAAACTCATGAACCGTGAGATTGTGACCTGAGCTGAAATCAAGAGTCGGATGCTTAACCAACTGAGCCACTCAGGTGCCCTGATAATTTTAAAGATTTGGTCTACTTGTTAGGTATGACTATGTCATCACAGTTTTCTAGGGCTGATGGAAGAAGGGTAAGGCTTTGTATTGTTTTTCTCTTGGGTTTGCATGATTCTTGTGTCAATCTGTTGCTTTTTTACCTGAAAAAATTTGACCCATTAATTTGTGAAGACTTACTTGATTAAAACTAGATAATATGATCTATAATCTACCTAACCATTTACATTCATGCTGGAAGGTGTTTCATTACTCTGAAAGTAAGGTGATGGCCTCTCCTCCCCCCAAAATTTATGTCTGCCCAGAAGCCCAGAAGAAGGGTCTTTATACATGTAATTGAGGTTATCTTGGATTAGATGGACTCTAAATTCAATATTGGGTATCTTATAAGAGACAGAAAGAAGAGACCCAGGGAAGAAGACCATAGGAATCAGAAGCTCAGATTGGGGTAAAATATCTACAAGTCAAGGAATGTCAAGCCTTTCCAGTCAAGAATTTCACCAAAAGGTGAAAGAGGGAAAGAAGGATTCTCTCCTAGATATACTTTGACACCGTTATTTTGGACTCCAGAACTCTGAAAGAATAAATTTCTGTTGTTTTAAACTACCAATTCTGTGGTAATGGTTATGAAAGTCCTAGGAGACAAATACGGGTCCTTTGCCCTCTCTTCTGTCCTGTGACTGTCCCAATCTTTACAGAGGATACTAAACACTATGCATGACTTGTGTGGACCCGAAGTGTCAACCCATGCATTAATGTCAGTACCTAAATACTAAGAAAAGTCTTTGTGTCATCATCTGATCATAAATGAGTGCATCATCTTGCACAACACCTGGGTGCCTTCACCCCATTTTGGAGATTGCAAGGAAGGACTTTTTACATTTCACTTGTATCTGTTTAGTTGTTTGAGCCATATCTTAAGAGTTCTTTCAGACAATATGCTGAGGCCACATAGTGGCAAGTTTTTATTGTTTGAAGAGCTGAGAAAATAAGATAAGAGAAAGGACAAGAACTAAAACGTGGTGTTTAAAGGATGTAGAAGAGGGAAGACAGACACAAATTAATATTTTAGCCCAGGATATAGCTCTGGCCTGAGTACCTAAAGTGCTAGCATAGTTCTTTAAGGCCACACAGGATAAACGAACTTAGTCAGTTTAGAAAAATATTTCTATTTCTTTTCAGACATGATTATTGCATTTTAAAACTTTATTTATTGTTTAATTTACAAGTCAGTTAGCATATGGTGCAACAATGACTTCAGGAGTAGATTCTTTAATGCCTTTTACCCATTTAGCCCACCTCCCCTCCCCCAACCCCTCCAGCAACCCTGTTTGTTCTCTATATTTAAGAGTCTTTTGTTTTGTCTCCCTCCCTGTTTTTATATTATTTTTGCTTCCTTACCCTTATATTCATCTCTTTTGTATCTTAAATTCCCCATATGAGTGAAGTCATATGATATTTGTCTTTCTCTGACTAATTTCGCTTACATAATACCTTCCAGTTCCATCCACGTAACTGCAAATTGCATTTTAAATGATTAAAATAGTATCAAGTACTTTTTGTAAAATGCAGTTGAAGATTTAAAAAAAGTAAGACCCATTATGCTATTATTTGGTATGACTCCTTTCTACCTCCCAGTATGTGTGCTTTTAAACTGGGATCACAGAATATGTAGAATCTTATTTCTCACTTTAGTTCACTTACCATTTTATTGTGTGAATATTAATATGATTGGAAACTATGGTGTTATGGGTTGAATAGTATTCCACCAAAATTCTTACATTGAAATCCTAACATCACCCACAACCTACCTCAGAATGTGACCTTATTTGGAAATAGGGTCCTTGCAGTCTTTATAGAAAATGGGAATTTGGACACAGGTCATTCATAGGGAGAATGCCATATGAAGATAAGACAGAGACTGAAGCTTCTACAAGCCCAGGGATCCCAAAGATTGCTAGCGAACCTCCAGAAAAGAGGGGAGAGGTGTGGAACACAATCTGCCTCAGTGTCCTCAGTAATGCATTCTATTATATGTATAAAACACACCTTCTTTATCCATTCATCTATGCAAGGACACTGGGGCTTCTTCCGTAATTTGGCCATTATAAGTAATGCTGCAATAAACATAGAGGTGCATATATCTTTTTAGATTAGTGTTTTTGTATTCTTTAGGTAACCATCCAGCAGTTGATCATATGGTCGTTCTATTTATAATTTTTTCTGAGGAACCACCATACTGTTTTCCACAATGTCTGCACTAGTTTGCATTCCCACCAACAGTGCATGAGGGCTCTTTTTCTCCACATTCTCACCAACATTTGTTGTTTCTTGTGTTTTTGATTTTAGCCATTCTGACAGGTATGAAGTGGTATCTCATTGTAGTTTTGATTTGTGTTTCCCTGATGATTAGTGATGCTGAGCATCTTTTCATGTGTCTGTTGGCTACCTTGATGCTGCCTGTTTAAAAATTCCTACTTGAACATCTATGTTTTAAAGGAATCCCCTCATTGTATCTTAGCCTGATAATCATTAAACCATATAATTAAAACTTTTTGCTCATTTTATTAAATTGTTAATATTAATATGTTTATATGTACTATATTACATATTATTATTTTATGCTTCCTTTTTGTTATTTATAATGGTAGTAAAATTGAATGAAACTTATTAATTTTTAAAAACTGAGTTAAGTGATATATACTTGATTGATGAAAAAGAAATCTGGTTCTCATGGGAAATATACCAGAGCATCTATCTTTAGTGAGAAGTCAAGCATCTTGAAGTCATTTACTCCAACCTGCTTTTTCCCTGTGAGAAGCTTGATCTGATCAACCCTTTGCTAATAAAATTTACTTTTCTTTTCAGTTTTATCACTGAAAAGAAAAGCCTTAAGATGTTCTCCTGACCCTCGATAAATTACTAAGACAACCTACAAATGCTTGAAGTGACATGACTTCTATTCACTGAGCAACAAAGCCTGTGTGCAGTGTATCCATAACAGAAATAACACTGCAGTAGGCCTTTATAATATGCTATGTGTCAGGGACTCACAGGTGGAAAGAGGCTGAGGAAAGTGGTGGGGAGAAATGAGCGGGGCTGTGCTTTAGTGCTGTCAAGAACAAAAGCATATTGATCAATGCCAGTATGAATAACAATCTGCTAATGTTGTAATATCATGGCTTAAAATAAACCACCCCACAGACAGTATGTTGCCAAACAAGGCCTTGTCCTCAATGCTATCTTCCTAGGTAAAATTTGTCTTAAAAGGTGCTGATGATTTAGTGTCAAAAGGAGCCCCCGTTTTCCCTCGAGAGTTAAAAAAAATAACTGAACAAAGATCAAAAAAGAAATCCTTTGTAAAACTTAGTTACCCTGTATGTAACACACCTACATTTAGGAGTTCAGAGGCAGTTTTATTGGCCCTTCTGGATCATATAAAGGATTCTTTGGTATATTTCAGTGATCAAATTCTGTTAACTCAGACTCAGAGCAATTGTCATACATGTGTTGAGTTCCACAAAAAAATTAATAGTCTATTTAGTCTTTTAAAAAATTATAAAATGGCAAGAATCCAAACAGACAGTCAAAAAATCCATACTTCTTTCTTTGCAATAGAGGATGAAGAACTTTGTAATAGAAGCTGTGGTAGAAGGAGAAACTATTTTAGTCCAAATTTTATTCTTATAATTTGCAATCAATAGTTATCTGTTAGGGATCTACTAGAGCTGGGTTCTGCTCATGAGTCTGGGGAAATGAAAATGAACAAGAACAAATCCTATTTCTGGGAATTTACAATCTGGTGGGGAAGGTTGATGAAGACTAATAAGAAGGATGTATGCAGGACCAGGAGAGAAATGAGAGCAAACACGGCTCTGTTGAAGTGAGGTGGATAGGCCAGGGGCAAGCAGAGCGGCTGGAGAAGGTGCCATCTGAACTAAGGTTTAAGGAGAAATAAAAATTGAGGGACCTCTGGGTGACTCAGTTGGTTAAGTGTTCAACTCTTTATTTCAGCTCATGTCATAATCTTGCGGTTCGTGAGTTTGAGCCCCGCATCTGACTGTGCGCTAATTGTGCGGAGTCTGCTAGGGATTTTCCTTCTCTCACTCTCTCTCTGCCCTTCCCCTATTCATGCTCTCTCTCTCTGTCTCACAAAATAAATTAAAAAAACTTAAAAAAAAGAAAAGAATTGAGCATAGAATGAGAAAAGAAGAGAGAATCAATGAAATGACAGGAACAGAGATTCAGAAAGATGTCTTTCATTTTATGTGCAGGAAACTGTATGCAATTTGGTATATCTCAAATGCAGTTAGGTAGACAAAGAAGGCCAGAAAAGCAGACAAAGATTTTTTATCCTATTATAAGTTAGATTGCCACAACAGGTAACAAGAATACATCTAGGATTTTAAGCTGGACGGTAAACTTGATCAGCTCAACCGAGAAAATCAACCACGTAGTCAGTGGGCCAGTGGGTCTCTGAAGTTGGCTCCACTGAGAAGAAAATATTAAAGCTTATATTTATGTTTGTTATGTATCCTTAAAATAATAAAACCATTAGTTTGTGCTCATTTTGGTGGGATGCATTGGAAAGAAACTTTATTCTTTCTCTCACACCTACTCTGGGGACTGTTCCTTTCCTGCCACTGGATGAAATTTCGCACAAAGTCTTATTGCTTTTCTGGTCACTATTAGGGACAAGTACAGTATTGTTTTATCAGCTAACATGCCAAGTACCCATGATAGTAAAAACAGTACTTTCATTTGGAGTTTGATCTTTCCTTGCCTCCAGAATGGGTCTTCTTCAGAATAGGAAGCTGGAGGGCAGGCGTTTCTTTTCTGTTCTGTCCTTGTTCTCTTCTTTCCTCTCTTCCTCCGCACACACCAGGATTAGAGAGGATCACAGATAGAGGTGAATACATTTGGGAGCTGGCTTTGGGGCCCCCTGAGGCTTTGGGGTCAGACTCGCTGTCATGAGGTACTTTTGACATTTTCTTCGGGATTCATCCTTTCAAAACCTTCAGCTACAATTCCTACCACACAAGAATACTTCTCTCTTCCTGAGCAGGCCCCTTCCTCACCTCTTCTGTGCCCTTCAGATTCCTAGAAATCCACCCTTCCACAGGGTTAATCCAGCCCTTTTGGGTGGAGACCCTTTCAAGCTCTAGGCCAGCTCCCTCTGGTCTGGTCCATTTGTGTATTCACTGTCACATACATCAAAAGGGAAAATTCGGGTCCCTGTTAGAGCAGCCCTTCTCTCCAGCTCACTCCAACACATTCTCTTTCTTTTTCTTTCTGTCTCACACACACACACACACACACACACACACACACACATACACACACACACATTCTTTCTACCTCTCTCCTCTTCTACCATGGGGTCATCTAATTTCAGCATCTCATACTAGTTCTTAAGCTTCCCAAATGCCTAACATCTAAACTCCTAAACAGCTGTTAGCTACATGACTGGTATCCTCAAAGTATCTCTCACATGGCTTGGGAGACAGGGAAACAGGCTCCTGGAAAGTGGAGGTGTGCTCCATGGCTCTCTCTGAACTCCAGTTGAATTCCAGCCTTTCTGTAACTGAGGAGAGTGATCTTTAATTCTTGAAGACTAGGTTTTACCATCCGTTAGTACATTCTGATAAGTGACTTAGCAGTCTTCTGTGGGTTCTAGGTACAGGTTTCCATTTACTGTGGTTTTCAACCTCAGGAGCTGAGAACTAATAAAAAGAATTGCATGTATCATTATGTTAAATGAAGAATAGATTAGAATGTAGGAATATTTAATATATCGTTGAAAATCCTAAACATATTCATATAAGTGTTTCTATATATACTGGGAGTTCAGTCTCATAAAAGAGGCTTGATCAGGACAAGTGTCAGCAGGGCACTGGTAGAAAGAACACCTTGGATGCATATGGGACAGAATGGGGAAGACAGATATACTAAACAGGCAAGACATGTTGAGGACCTACACCAAGAAAGCAACAATGCCAGTGAAGAGAGAAGGAAAGCAGAATGTCCTGGGCTTGGAGATCTATAAGATGTTATTGTGGATTGAATTTTGTCTGCCTCAAATTCATATGTTGAAGCCCTATCTCTTAGTATCTCAGAATGCGATTATATTTGGAGATAGGCCATGTGAGAGGTAATTAAGATGAAGTGGGCTCTAATCCAATATGTCTGGTGTCTATGTAATGAGAGGATACTGGTATACAAGAGACACCAGGATGTCACAGAGAAAATGCGGTGTGAGCTCACAGTGAGAAGGCTGCCATCTGCAAGTCAGAGACCCCTCAGGAGAAACTAGCACTGCTAATACCTTGATCTTGCACTTTTAGTTTCCAGAACTGTAAGAAAACAAATGTCTGTTGTTTAAGCCACCCAGCCTTTGGTATTTTGTTATGGAAGCCCTAGCAAACTAATATGTCACTAGGAGAATGGCAAAAGGGCAAGGACCTTGATTCACCAAGATAAGAATTATGTGATGGGGTCAGTTGTGTGATGGTCTTGGAAGGAGGATTCTTGCCTTTCTCCTTCTGTCCTTAAATTTCTTGTATATGATTCACTAAATAATCAAGTGTCCTACTGTTCAACTACATTGATATACTTTCTATGTTTATGAAAGATAAGTTCAGAGGGATTAAACATAGTGGTTCAAAGCAAGGACTTTTGAATCAGAAAAACTCATGTTCAAATCCCAGCTATGCCATTTTGAGCAAGTCATGTAACCAGTCTTTTGAATGGACCTAAACCTATTCAGTCTATAATCCTTTGGTAAATGTTAGTATCCTCCATTAACCTAATTGACAAATATCAAGTTTTGTTAAAAGATAAGTGAAAGAGTTAGAGTCTCAGCCTCCGAATTGGGGATTTTGATTAGTCTTTCAAAGTGCTAACCAGCCCTGGAGTATTTTCCCAACTAGGTACTTCAGATGTGAGTAACCATTCTAGAGAATAAAATAATTATGTGTAAAAATATATGTATTACATTGGTCATACCAAAGAGTTTTAAGATAAAAGAAAGATGATACAAAACTCTCCATGTTCATTTGCCCATCTGTAAAATGGAGTAATTTCACTGACTCCATATGTATAACACAAAAGGTTTAGTAAATCATGTCTGGAAAGCTTTGAGTTCCATATCTAGCATATAGAGTGTAAAAATCACTAGTTATGTTCACTGCAGGATGACATGGTTCAACAAAGAAAATAACTGCCATTTTGTTGCTAAGTCAAAAACTAGGAAATCTGACTGAGGAATCTACTAATCAGCAGCAAACATCTTTGTGCCCTACAGATCATAACCATCAGGTGGTGACACAGAACTGTCACATTGCTCTGGTCTTGCCAGCGACAGGGACTTACCACATAGATTCTTTGTTCTTGGATCTTTAAATATCTTGTTAATTAATGTATTGTTATAATACATTTTTTTAATGCCAAACAAACAATTTTCCCTTCAGTCTTTACTCATCTCTGTTAAGTAGTATTTATTCATATTTTAAAAAGAGTGGGGGAATACTACCATAGATTCCATTTTAAATAGTGGATAATTTTGTGCAGTGTTAACTTTGTGCAGAAAAGCTGAGTGTCAAGAGAAGTTTTGAGGTTTAAAATGGTCCTGTGTTGTGCTCTCTTCGGCAACACATAATAAAATGGTCCTGTGTCCACTGGACAAAGAGCACAGATCAGAATATTAAATTCCATTTTGCTACTGAGGGCATATATGACTTAGGATGTTGTAATTTAAACTCTGAACTTCCCTTTTTGATTTACTACATTGCCTCTTTCTCCTTCATTATTAACATTTCTTGGTGCCTTGCATGTACAATTGGAAATATTAGGGAAAAATGCAGTGGAGTGTAGTAATTTCCAGAAAACCTGTATTTACTATAAGATGACAACTATTTAAATGTAAACTGAGAAAGTCAGTCAAAATGTGAACCTTTGGGCTATGTGATAATCCTCCCAATATTTGGAAACATTTTAAATGAGCTAAGCTGAAAGAAGGAAACTGGTATTATTACAACTAAATTCATAAACAATGATTGATCTCTCTCTTTCCAAAACCATAATTTAAGCAGGAAAACATGTTGCCTTAGCCACAGCCATATCCTTCAGAAATAAGAACAGCTGTTTTGCCAGCAGTGTGGGCTCCTTTTTCTATAGTGTAAGTAGCATTAGAAAGAAGAGTTTTTCTGATTTTGAAAGCACCAGCTGCTCTGATGTTTTGGGAATATTCCCATATGTTCTGAATGGGAAAAATTAAATGAAGCCAAACCAAAGACTTTTGACTTCATAGAGGAGACAAAGCTTTTCAAGACTTTCTCAACCAGAAAGTTTATAATTAGAGTATTAATTTCCTGGAGGGTATTTTTGCTTCTTTGCGTAACTTAAAGGACAAATTCTTTATCCATTCTCTCATAGGAATTTGTTTTGTACTTAGAATTAATAGTCCAATGATCCAAAAATAGTCTCTGATGCTTGACTGAAAAGCTAATTGGAGAGCCACTAGAAATGTATTAAAACATGAATTAGTACTGAAAATCACAGTCTTGCAGCCCATCAGAGAAATATTTGAATTTGCTTTACAAATGACTAATTTCATATTTGTGTTTAAGCTAACTGGCACTGCTTTAAAGACATCTGTTTTATGAATACTAACATTTAAATTAGATAAAGAAGAACAGAGACTTCCCTCCCAAGAAACTTCTTGCAGAGACACTAAATGGTCTACACCTTGTGAATCAGCTCTAAGAATCTGGCTTAGAAATTAACCACCTTTTCTCCCACCTGTAAGGATGATCTTCCTTTAACTTGTAAAGTCTCTTGTGGTTATTTGTGGCCTAAGAGAAATTGCAATCCTTTGGTCAGACTGGACAATCTACATGAAATAGGCTGGGAAATGGATCCATATGGAGGACATGAAACAGAATTTTTCAGGAGGGCTAGATGTGGAAGTGACCTCTCCACCTATATGGTCTTGGACCTAATAAATGTGTATGTTCCTTTAATTTTAATTATTGGATCATCTGAGCTGGTTGTTTGTGTTAAAGGAGGAAACTTAGCCAGAAAAATAAGGGAATTATGTGTCTATTAATATAGTGGAAATGGGGCTCTTCCAGTTTCCAGTTGTGAAACTCATGTATCCTCAAAGCTACTTTAGTCTGTGCTATTTCTGCAGTCCCTTCGTCTTTTTCAGGCTGTCAACCTCTAAGATAACTTGGTCATACTTTTATTTCAAACAATAGGTACATTAAACATACTTTTTGCAAGATACTACATATACATTTCCTTCTCTCCAATATTTGTATATGCATTGAGGAACTTCCTTCACAGTTGTTTCATCCTGGTTTTTGAGAATCAACGTTCATGTGTAAAGAATTGGCCTGTTTATATAGGCAAACACATCACTAAAATATGATTTAATTTGGGGACACTGATATCAACCAGTTGTTTTCTGGCCAATATGGTGTCATGGTTAGTGATAATAATAATTTTTTAAAAATAATGACGTTGGCTGACACAGAATGCTAACTATGTTCCATGGGTGATGTATTATGTCACTTTGTGTTTTTAGTAATCTGTTTTGGCAGGTAATTTTTTTAAAACTATTCCCTTTTCTTTATAGACTAGAAAACTCAAGCCCAGAAAGATGAATTATATTGCTTAAGGTCACACAGCTAGTAAGAGGGAAGCTAGGATTGGAAGCCTGTGTTGCCTAACTGCAGATCCAGAGCCTTCACTGTTTTCATTACATCATGCTTTTTTTCTTGACTAAGACCCCCTTAGGGACAACATGGAAGTATATGCCATTTTGATTTCAAAGATGGCCTAAGTCTTCAGTACACTGTTGTTTCTTTTCTTCATTTACACATTCATATCTTTTTTTAAAAAATGTTATTTATTTATTTTGAGAGAAAGAGTGAGAGATAGCAGGGGAGGGGCAGAGGGAGAGAGAATCTGCATTGTCAGTGTAGAGAACCACTCAGGGCTCAATCTCATGAATCATGAGATCATGACCTGAGCAGAAACCAAGAGCTGAACACCTCACCGACTGAGCCACCCCCGTGCCCCACAGTTTCAGAGCTTCTTAATCTCCCTCCCTCTACCACAGGCACCTACTCTTTCATGCTGCATAGGGAAAGCTGTATGTTTAAGGCTATTAGGCTATTTTTCTTAGAGATGAAAACTTTTATGACAATTTTATAAAAAGAACATAGGCAGCAGGCAATGCTTACCACAAATGAGTGAATTATAAATTGCAGAATTTCTGCTGTGGATTCAGGTTTTGGGGAAATTGAAGACTTGCTTGAAACTCTTACCCCTGTCTCTCAACTAAGTTCCTTCACACAAGGGAGACCTGGGTGGGGGCTTACCTCGAAAGCTGAAGCTAAGCAGGTCCTTTTTCTTGTCACACCCACATAACCCACTACCCCAAATCAGGATGAAGCTTTGGTGGATCTGATTGTGGTTCAGGATCCAGAGAGCCCTGCAATGGTAAATATTTCCTTAAAGTACAGAGCATTGACTTCATTTGCAAGTGCTTCTAAAATGATGATTTGAGTTGCAAGAATAGAAGATGCTAGTGGAGTAAGAATTAAGTTTCCTGAATCCAAGAAGATCCTCCTTTGCATGAATAGGACACTTATAATTTGTGTTTCCTGTTAGGCCTTCTCAAAGTTAGGGAAATTTTGTTGAGATATGCCAATAGCTGCTGCTACCCTTGTCTTTTTTTAAATTTTTATCTTTTTAGTGTTTATTGATTTTTGAGAGACAGAGAGCACATGAGCAGGGAAGTGACAGAGAGAGAGAGAGGGAGTCACAAAATTCAGAGCAGGCTTCAGGCTCTGAGTTGTCAGCACAGAGCCCGATGAACCATGAGATCATGACCTGAGCTGATGTGGCCACTTAACCGACTGAGCCACGTAGGCAACCCGGAGGCTACCTTGTCTTTTAAACAGATTTGGTATTCTAAAATAAAAAGTTGAGAATAAAATCTAGTTTCATAGACTATGTATGTGAGTATATATAGATTTAGGTGGTACGTGTATGTGTATATGCATATACATGCATGTGTGTGAGTGTCTCAGGGATGTGGATAACTCTTCCTTAACCTAACAGAAATGCTGCAGTGCATAAAACTAATGTGTTATTTCTCAATGGTGTAGCAATCTCTAGATTTTGTAGGAGAGTTTATTCAATTTAAATAAAAATATTTTGTATTTTTTTTAAATTTCAATATATCTTAGAGTGGGAATTGATTAAAAAAAAAGTTAGTGATAGCCAACAAAATGTCTTAAAATAGATTCCCCATTTGACATGACTCCTATACCAATCATTATCTAAAGGAGTGTACATTGTTAAACTTAGTAGAAGTGTGTGTCAAGAACAGTAAAGGGTTTGGGATTTTACTTTAGCTGTAACCTAATGAGTTAGCCTACCACAATTTCATTGATGGTAGGGATACAAGCTTCCTTGGGTAGAGACATAGCATAGTTTGTCATAGCCAATACCTGCAGCCAGGTAATCAGCATTTTTGTGCTGTTCCCTAAGCCCCAATTCCTGCAGGGGGATGTGAAGAGGCCAGTGAGAGCCATAAACACACAATAGGTTGAGTTATAAGAGAGGAGCGCTAACCTTAGGTAACAGGCATTAGGCAAAGCCACCCTCTGCCTTGAAGGAAAGCACTGTCTCTATTTCTCAAGTCTACTTATGATGCAAACATCCTTGAAAATATAGTCTACAAGAAAGGACTTTTAAAACATGCAGAAATGCGACTCAGGAAGAATTCTCTCCACGGTTTATTTTTCTACTTTCCATTTCTTGTTATCTATTTCTTTCCCTTTGCAGTACCCCGGCTACACCATCACCTTGCACTTAGGATCAAAACTAACAGAGAGGAAAATGGTCAGTCTGTTAATTCAATAATCACTTTGGATATGTTTCACAGCTGACCTGATCATTTGTGTAGAAACTGTCCACTAAGACTATAAAAAATAACAGTCATGCAGAAACACCCTACTGGAAATGGTTTTCATCAGAACCAAAGCTTGAAGATTGAGAGCCTGCCCAGAGGAAGTCTAACTAGGATAGTCAGGATCTGGAGACCTCCATGCCCAGTTCAAGAGCAAAGAATCAAAAGAAGCTGAATATCGACAAGTATGGTAGCTCTAACACTAATCTAGAGAACTGGATTAGAAGATAAACATGTTAAGAACTAGCTTCCTTAAGATGTTTTTTCTGCTTGGCCTTGTCCCTAGATCCATTTTCCATCTTTTCTCTCACTGTCTGCCACAAGAGGCCTGTGCCTGTTGGACTACATTACCCAGAGTCCCTTGCCAGCTGGCTTCCTTTGGGAGGCCAGTAGAGGTTGAAGGTGGGGAAGAGAGTCAGGTAGGAGACTCTTTCCCACACCATGCTTGGGCCATGTTTCTGGCAGTGACTCAGTCCTTCTGTAAATGCAGCACCAGGTCCTCTCAGGCAGCACCTCCTCCACAGCTCAGGTTCTGAGTGGATCCCAGTGTTTCAAGATTAGGTGGGAATGGCTTTCCATTGTTGTTAGTCTTAAAGTGTCTCAAAACCCCTGGGTGAGTCTTTTGATGGTGCCTACCCTCTATTGTTGAACTTCATTCAAGTCTCTTGAACATTTTGAGTCACCTTTTGTTTCTTACTGAGACCCTAATATAACTAGAGAAAAAGGGTGGGACCCTGGTCACAAAGAACCCAAGATAATAATAAATACTTAATGAGCCATTTTTGTATGCGTTTAAGCCTCATTGCAAGCCCCTGGTAGAAACTATTACTCTGTGAGACAAATGAGGAAACTGGGCACAGAAATCTAGTATTTGGGGGAACAGAGACTTAATCCTAAACTGTTGGACTCTGAAGCCCTCCCTGTTGTCACTATAGGCTGTAAGACAATCAACAAAGTCGGACAGTACTTTATGCTTGCCTGCAGGGCAGGGGCTTACTCATCACAATCACAGGAGGAGGCAGGCAGCCTCTCAGGAGGTAGAATGCAAGAGTAAAATGACAAGTGGTGTTCAGCATTCGTGTGGGGTCAGGGGCAAACCTGCCTTGTTGCTGAACCACTGGTGTTTCAGTCTAGGACTCATCCTACATCATAAGCCTAGATTGAATCCATTTTTTTAAGGTTAAGACTCCCTTGCTATGGGAATTAAGGGCCATAGGGACAAGAAATCAAGGGGGGTTATTTGCTATGTCTAGGTTTCAGGCTATAGAATTGTATGTCTTTTGTAAATGATGCATTCATCTAAGAATGATAAAATATGCTCTCAATGTGAAGAGTAGTTAGTGCTATTCAGAACCAATTAGAGTGCAAACATATTTCAAAAAAGAGCCATGTATAAAGAAAATGAACTCAATGAGTCAAACAGATTGAGAAAAAAAAAGTATGTCCAGTTGGGTGATTATCTGGCTTTCAGACATCGGACACTATTCATTTTCCAAACCAGCAATGGACAAGAAAATAAGCCAAAGTGCTAATAATTCAAAACAATACAAATAGCCCATAATATATCTGGGGACATTTAATGGCTACAGGGAAAAGCATTACTTCTTTGGCTAGTAATTACAATAAAACTCAGTTCTTATTGACACCAAAGCCCAGACACCCTTGAAAAATAATAGGGTAAACAGTGAAAAAGATTGATGAAAGAATATTTTGAAATATCCACATAGTAGTTTGTCTCAGAAAGACAACTGGCTAGTCTCATTGCAAATGCAGTGTGGCCAGAAGAGAGAAGAAGGCAGTGAATTGTCATGCGGGATTGTGATGAGAAGTGACAGCCAGTAACAGAAATCCTCGCTAGGGAGGAGGCAGAAGAAATACCAATTAGCTGGATATAGGAGCCAGAGATCATTTGCCGTATTGGCAAGCATAGCTCCACTTCCCCTGACACCTATGTCCTATTTGGGGCCCTCCAGCCAGCACAGGACAGGAGCCTGTGATCATCTGACTACGTCGACAAAGCAAAGTCTTCTGCATACTACCTCCTTAATCACTATTCTATAGCGCTGCTTTTATTCTCAGATTCTTAATTCTTGATTTTGTAGTTTTAGAAGCTGCTCTGGGAAAAAATTAAATGTAGGAAATGCTGCTCATAAGTTCCTCCTCATGGAGATTCTCAGTGAACATTAACATGCCAAAAATATGTGAGATTCTAAAGAACCCTCTTTTAATTTTTCTTACCCCAGACTGTCAAACTACTTTGGTGCTGGGAACTTTCTATTTCTGTCTCAAGAACATTCTCTGGGAAATGCTGCTGTAGTCACTGCAGATCAGACACAGATGTGTCATGGAGTCACCTGTATCAATCAGGGTTGGGAAACATAAGGAGAGTTTAATAAAGGGACTGTTTGCAAAGGTGTGGGCTCAACTTATGTAATGGAAGAAGGGAGAGTGAGGAACGTGGATAGTAACATCATAGAGCCATTATTGCTCCCAGGCTAAGGAATATGCAGAGAGAGAGAGAGATGGGGAGAGGTAGCAGCCACCCTGAAGTGACCCAGTGGAAGGAGAGAAATGCATGGATGTCTGACCTTCTCTTCCTCTCTCCTTTCGACTCTGCTGTTGCCTCCTCTGTATACCAGTGGCTGCCTTGCTACAGCTGGAGGGCAAAGCATCTCCCAGCACAATCTTTGCAGGTCATCATCCTAGGGTGGAGAAGGGTAGGAATAGTCCTAAGGGGCAAAAAGAGCACAAATTTCCATACTATCAAGTTCAAGCTTCCTAACTTAAAGGCAAATAATCTGTGAAATCTGTGAGATGCACAAAGAGATATTTCCAGAATTTAAAGAACAGAAACCTTGGGATGGATCAGCCAGTGTAGTATTCCTTATCCATCCAGCTCAGAAAGGACAGCTTCTGATAGATTTTGAATCGAATAAAGCTGTTGACTAACTTGGTTCATGCATGCAGCTAAATTAATCTCAAGCTGTGTTTCATGTGAGTATTTCCCAGCAAAAATATCAGAAAATGTTGCTATCTTCAGTTCACTGATTGCTGAAAAGTATGCACAAAGTTACTTGACTAGACTTTCAGAGTCAATCACGGCACTTCATGATAAAAATGTTAGTGCACACCAGAAGCTGTAGGCAAATATTTTGATAAAGAACAATTCATTGACCTATTTAGAGAAAAAATGCAAAGAATTTATGCTTTGAACTATAAGGTGTATATTTGTCATTCCAGAGTAGCAGTCTTTTAGAGTAAACAAAAGAATTTAGAGTCAGAGAGACAGGTTAGAGTCCTGATGCCCTCATTTAAGTAGCAGTGCCCACCTGGCAAGTTCATCAGTCTCTGCAGGCATTGTTGTTTTGGTTACATTATAACCTGATGGTAATAGTAGCTAATGTTCGCAGAGCTCTCATTTTGTGCCAGGCATTTTATGCATATTATCTCAATAATCCCTATAATAAACCTAGGGAAGGGACATTTTTTATTCTAATTTTCAAACAAAGAAGTTGAGTCTCTTGCCCAAGGTCATATTGTTAGCATGTGTAAGCCCTTGTTGCATTGCTTGGTAATGATAAGTGCTTGCTGAATGTTAGATGCTTAAATTATTTACTCTAGTTTAACATTTTTTTAAAGTTTATTTATTTTGAGAGAGAGAGAGTGAACAAGCAGGGGTGGGGCAGAGAGAAAGGGAAAGAGAGGATCCCAAGTAGGCTCCATGCTGTCAGCACTGACAGTGCAGAGCTTGATGCAGAGCTTGATCCAACAAACTGCAAAATCATGACCTGAGCTGAAATCAAGAGTCAGATGTTTAACCAACTATTATTACTATTATTGTTAATATTACCTGTCAACCTCTATCCTAGAAATAATGGGCAAAGTACATCTAGAACACAGTGAATGTGGCTAGTTTGATTTTATATATGTGACAATATTACTAGCCCCCATTAAAATAATTTTTTAAATGTTTATTTATTTTTGAGAGAGAAAGAGACAGAGATAGAGACAGGGAGACAGAGTGTGAATGGGGGAGGGGCAGAGAGAGAGGGAGACACAGAATCTGAAGCAAGCCTCAGGCTCTGAGCTGTAAGCACAGAGCCCAATGTGAAGTTTGAACTCACGGACCATGAGATTATGACCTGAGCCTAAGTCAGATGCTCAACTGACTGAGCCACTCAGGTGCCCCTACTAGCTGTCATTAAGATAAAATGTAATGATAATTTTTCTTTAGAAAATGTAATTATTCTGAAATTTTCAAATGTGTTACACATTTCTTTTTACTTTAGAGTGAGTTAATACATGAAGGTACAAGTTATGTATATATTTCTGATTTGTTCCCTAGATTTTATATCCTTAAAAGGGGAATATTTTAGAATCAACATGGTTCCAGAGAAAAAGGAACACTTGGTTGAAGCATTGACCTTGAAGATGCAGGTTTTTAGCATCTGGGAAAACACTAAATACCATTTATTCATTTACTCAGTCATGCAAGGTTATTAAACTCCCCTTATATTCCAGGTAGGCCAGAAGATTATGAAAAGATATTACCAAAGATTGGTCATTGACCTGTTACTTAGAAACAATATTTCAAGGCCTACACAAGGCCCCTTAAAAAAGAGAACACACTGTTTATTCCAGAAGTTCTAGAATAGGTGAAAGTAATCTATGGTAAAAGAAGATGAAGGAAACTTCTGGGATTCTCTAGATAGAGATGTGGGTTGCATATAGGATTTGCTCTTCTCAGAGTCCAGTGCAAAATGAAAATATGAGACTCCTTATTTAGAAGTTATTAATACTTTTGGCAATAGCAGAACATTAAACCAAACACAGAGCCCTGCCAAACTCAGCCCCTGTGTGACTGTGTTTTAGTATGTTTCTCTATATGTCTCTGTGTATATGTGTGTGTGTATATGCTGTGATGTATGTATGTATGTATATATATATGTAAATATATATATACATACATACATATGTATATACACACACAGCAATGCTTGTATAGATGTATAGACATATAGGCATGGTTCTTACACTCAACACTCAAGGAGCTTACCTAAAAGTTGGAGGTGCATTCTTTTATATCTGCTTATATACCCAGTCTACACTTTGATCTACTCCTCTTTCCAGCTTTCTACCCCTAAGTCTGACCTCAGCCATCCTGACATTAGTTTGTTGTATCAGAGGTCAGGTCACTGGCCAGGGCTTCTGGGTTTCCAGCATCTGGCTACTGTTCCATATCATGAGACTGATGTCCTTGGGCTGCTCTAGGCCATCTAGCCCTGAAGAACATCTGCTGCCCCCTAGTGAACATGGATCCTGAGTCCCCTGCACAAATCTAAAAATAATGTAGTACTTTGGGTAAATACTCAGTAGTGAAATTGCTGGATCATATGATAATCCTATTTTTAACTTTTTGAGGAACCTCCATACTGTTTTCCACAGTGGCTGCACCAGTTTGCATTCCCACCAGCAGTGCATGAGGGTTCCTTTTCCTCCACATCCTTGCCAACGTGAAGGGAATGAAGAGTACACTTTTTGTGATGGGCACTGAATCATGTACAGGTTGTTAAATCACTGTATAATATACTGGAGACTAATATAATATTGTATGTTAAATATACTTGAATTAAAAATAAATAAATAAAAAATGATGTGATACTTTTAATGTCACAACAATACTAGTCTGCATTTTAAACAGTATCCTTTATGCCTAGAAATCTTTTAAAAGACAAATATTAAGGCTAAAATATAAACTAGTCTGTTGATGTGTGTAAGGAGTTTCTGTTAGTGATGCTGTTGGATGAAGATGAATAACAACCTATAGGCTACATGATAATAAATGCTCTCATAAATGAGATGAAGTGCACAATGCTTCTTCCTTTAAGTGAAACATAAAGAAGTGAAGTGAGGGTAATAAGGTATGTACAAGTGGTATTTTTATTGCCTGTGGTCATATAAATGGACACAGACAATAATAAAAGTAGCTGTCAGCCTCTGTCCTTGGAACCAGTGAATTCTCCATACTGGGATCCAACCGGAGCCTGAAGAGACAAACAGTTGCTGAAATATTATATAGTGATTTCAAATTTTAGATAGATGTTTAGAGAACTTAAATGTTTTCTCCTAATCCAGAGATTCTAATAGTTTAAAATTTCCTGAAGAGCAAAATAATTATTTTGGAAAAGGTTACTTTATTTTTTTAATTTGACAACTGATTGTGTTTTATAATACCCAGCCTAAAGTTATAGCTATATACATATATACATATATCTTACATTGTTCACCAGTTCTTGGTTACTTACAAGAAAGCAGCCATATTGAGGGCTGTTTTATAAAGTATACTCAATTTCCCACTTCCTATCTCTATTTTTTTCTATGAATAAATCCTTTATTTTTTATGATATATGGTCTTCAACAAGATCATGGGCATATTACTGAATTTGAACTACAGAAATCAACAAATGCAGAAGTATTTGTCCAAAAAGGATTCTCCCTCCATCATGGATGCTGTTTCTATCAATCATCTATTCATCTTTTTTATGTTCCTGGTATATCAAATACTTCTCTGGAGAATGCTCACTCTTAGGATAGTGTGTGAAAATGAAGTGTTTATGGGATTTTACAGATTACCCACAGAAAGAGCAAAGGGGTATTATGAAACTTACAATCTTGATTTGTTTAATTGTCTGTAATTTACCTTTTCAGTCAGACTTTAGAGTCTCAGAGAACTAGTGGTGCCTTTCAGCCCTGTTTTTATTCACAGAAATGTTTAGCCCAAATGCCCGAGGCAGTGCCGAATTCAATACATTCTCATTAAATGAAGAATTAAATCTGGAGTTGATATTTTACAAAAACTGAGGCATTAAGTTCATTTTGAGGTTCACAAGGGAAATGTTTTTCAAAATTAATCAATACTAATCTTCCTTATTTTTTTTGGTGAAGCTCCCAGAAAAGCTTATTGAGATAATTGATTATTTCCACCTAACTTTCTTTAATGTATATTTTAAAAGTCTTCATTTTTGAGAGCGAGAGCACACACGGGAGGAACAGAGAAGGAGGGAGACACAGAATCTGAAGCAGGCTCCAGTCTCTGAGCTGTCAGCACGGAGCCCGACGCAGGCCTTGAACTCACGTACTGTGAGATCATGACCTGAACCGAAGTCAGACCCTCAACTGACTGAGCCACCCAGGCGCCCCTCCACCTCTCTTAAGTATGGAGAAAATTCAAATTCTCACTGAATTCACTACAAACTTCTGTGCTTTTCACTCTTGGAGGAACTTAACTCAGGTAGACCAGGAGATATTGGTGATCATCTAAAACCTAACAGCCGAATTTCTGCTCCTCTCCCAGTTCTTTGCTTGATGCAGTGTATCTTGTAAATGATGGGTAAGTATCACCTAACTGATGAGCCACCCCACTGTTATTTTTCTTCATAATTGTTTCTGTGAGTAAAGGTGATGTTTCTTTGCAGTTACTCTTCCTGCAGAGATAACCATGAATATTTAATGCTCTGGTTTCAGAAATGGCTTTATTGATTTCAGTTGGGATTGTTTAAAATGAAGTTACTTCATTTTATGTGTAATACAAATACCTATAGCCCTCACCAGTTTGTGATAATGCCCTGATAGCAGCTGAATCCAAATTTTACTGGGTAAAAGTTTGCACTGGATGCCAGGCACTGCAGGCCTGCAAAATTCTTCCCAAAGATATCTGAGATTCTTCAGAGGCATTTCCCTTGAGCCCCCAAATTAGTCCTCCTCGTTGATGCTGCTACTCCTGGAGGCCTTCTGGGGCTGGTCTCTATGTGCAGAGACATACGGTCCATGCCATTGAGTTAGGATTGAATCACACCAATGCCTTCACTTCCATTGCCAAGCCCAGGGGTCTGTAATTGCTGGTGCTACCTGAGCCGGAGGCGAATGCCCACTGCTGTGGTTGCTAGGCAGTCCATAACCTTCACCTCTATTCTAGGGGACCCACTGCCAGGGTGGGCAGCCAGGCTGTTGGCCAGATCAGGAATGCTCTGATCCTTGCCAGAACTGCCATGACAGATTGAACATGGGAATGGCAACCAATTGTGGGGATTCCTTAGCAAGATAGCTTAGACTTAAGATAGATGTTAGGAGTTCCATGAAATATTTCCTGAGTTAGCAATCTTGGCCTTTTCCTTTTTAGGGTGTATATAAACCCACTCAAAATGGAGGCGGGGAGAGGTTCTAGTATTAGCTGTGTATCTGGAACCACATCTTTTCTCTGACCCTCAAACTCTTTGCAAATTCTTCTCAACCTTTTCATATTTTCCCCTTGAGATTAAATTCTCTTAAAATTCTTTCTTAAGCTCCTCCTGACCTTACTTGAAATTTGACTTCTGCTAGTCCCCTTTGCCTATGTCCCCAGTTTGCTACACATGTTTATGTGCAATCATAGTTTGGGAGATTTATGCACCTGTGTATATCAGCTGATATGACTTGATATGGGACCAGGGAGGAGTATGATGCAAAGGTGTCACATCATTTAAAAAATCCAGTTTACCTAACTCAGCTGGGATGGTCTTTATATGTGAAAATGTGAGCATTTACACTCTGATTCTTAGAATGTCTAGGTGGAGAGACGTAATTGAAGAGCTCCCTCAGGTGACTCTGATACACTGTTCTGTGAGGACAGAGAAAGGAGAAATGAAGGGAAAGTGTGGGTATTGGGGGAGGGTAGCTCCCCTGTCTCCTATACTAAAGCATCACTGTCACTAAGAGGATATAGTATACATCTCAAGTTATAAAATAATGTGCCTCACTTAATTACACTTACACAGGGGTAAAAGTGGGTAAAACAGAATTCTCAGAATGGATGTGAGAGGTTTGAGGAGTGAGAGCCTGGGAGACCTTTGCTCATAGCTTCTCCAAGGCTTTAGTTTATACTAGTTTTATTGTGCTCTCTATTCTGGCTCCTGCAAACATCATGGTTTAATTATATAACTGTCAGTTTTGTGAGATTATGTCTCAGATGGGCTTTTATATTTTACTCACTCTATAGGAGTGGTTGGTGTGATGGCTTTTTACTCTTCTCCCCTTTAAAATATATTTTAAATAGATATTTTAAACCTATTATTTTAGAGAATAGAACTGTCGCTATGTAGTCCAGTTACTTTAGCTGTATTAGTCAGTGGAAAATACCAGAATCAGCTCATAAGAGAAGAGAAGGACACAGGGGATTGGGCAGTGACATTCTGGAAGCATAAATATTCTTCAGAATATGCTGATAATGGACACATCTGGTGCTTGAAGCTATAGCAAAGCAGGAACAAATCTGGATTAGTTAGCACTGTGTGGTGATGTGCAAGGTCATTAACAGGTGGGGTAAAGTCGCAGAATTAGAGAACTTTGGAGCTAGAAGGGATCTTCTAAATCAGTACCTTTCCAACTGTGTTGATTAAAACCTATAATAAATGCATTTTATGTCATGACTCAGTATCTACATATGTATATCTGGGGCAAGAGTTTTATGCACACACACACACACACACACACACACACACAATAATAATACATACATACATATATATACTTACCAGAGGAAAGTACTTGTTCTCCACTCTCTTTTTGAATCACTAGATTAATTTTATATTTTATATATGGTTGTGAATAGAAGTTGGAAAGTACTATTATAGATGACCTTGATCAGCCCTTCATTTTACAGAAGAATTGGATAGTTCTAGCAGTTAAGTGAACTTCACAACCTGTATGGCCAGTTAGGCCTTAGATCCCTTGTCTTCTGATTCTTCTGGGGATGCTCTGTTCTCTCTCTCAATATGGGTGTGTAATTAGTAGGGCAGAGCATAAATTTTTAATATTTCTGTTGGACAGTGTATATGTTAGGCTGCATAAGGATTATAATCGGAACTATGTAGTAGCTTTGAATATAAATATATATTAAGATTCTATTGTGCACTTATGATGCATTCACTTTTATCATGCATGCAAAGAAGGAGCAGGCAGAGGCTCAGTAATGTGAAGAATGCAATTGGGAGCTAGAATTTTGAGTGTCTTGTCCTTCATAGTGTAAGGTTTAATAGATGGAGGCAGAGATGGGAGGACAAAAAGACCACGTTATGGAGCCAAGAAGGCCTTTATTGGAGTCTGCAATTCCCGGGCGAGGTTCCGTGACTCTGGAGCGGGGAGTCAGGGAAGTCGCGCCTGATATGGGAGAGCAAGGTGTTTTATGGGTGCAGAAGTTCTGGGTTTGAGCTCAGGTGGGCCGATAGCCAAGTAGGGGCATCTATGGATGGTGGCAGGATTCAATTGGCTGTTCGCTTCGGTGGGGAGGGGGATGCTGGAATTCCATGGTGAGGCATTACAGTTTGAGACAGTCCAGATTGAGAGTGGGGGTCGTCAGTCCTGGTGGCGCCTGGATCCGCTACCTGACCTGCAAAAAAATGGCCGCTGGTGCTTTCCAAATGGCTTGGGTCATCCCAGGTTTGCAAGTGGGGGTTGTCAGTGTTGGCAGCTTTCCACATCAAAGTGGCCGCTCAGTTGCTTTCCCATGGCAACTCTTACACATAGTACTCAGATTTCCTTCATTCTCAATCAGTCCTCTCCACAGTGCACCACTGCCCTGCTTGGCCTTGAGAGGAATTAACCAGGGGATAGCTTTTATGCGAATAGCAAAAGGCTTTCCCTCTGGAAAGGAGTTTGAGCCTTCTCAACTACTAAATGGTGTCTTGTTATGAGTTAGTGCCCATCAGACACCGCCTCTTTCCGAAGTGCTGTTCTGATACTCTCTCTGCCCTCAATAAGTCAACTTTCTATCATGGAGCCTATAGTTTGAATTCCCAATAAGTGGTATTGAGTTTTGTTTTTTTTAATATATAGGTCTGACTCTGCGTTTTACTTACTTATTAGAACAAAGCCTGCATTTTGAAGGCAAAGATTTTTAAAGAGCTTTAATATTAGGAAATCTTGCTAACATGAACATAAAAGTTAATTCAACATAATAATCTATTGTTTAAAGTGTTAACATTTTCCAAGCGCTCCCCTATCTCTCTGTGGGACAGTAACCATGTTTAGAGCATCTCAGAGACTTGTCCGTGGTATCTACACAGAGTCTGTTGATAGGGTAGTGGTATTGAGTCTTAATGAACTCAACCTAGTGGCATCCATTACAAAACCAGTGGTTGGCCAAGAATTCCACAAAGTGTTGTCATCAGACCTTTAGTATCAGGTATGCGGTGTGTTTATTAGAAATTCAGATCAACCAAACTAGACTCTCCAGGGTGAGCCTGGGAGTCCACATCTTTGACAAGCTTTCCTTCTGTGCACATGGGCTGATATTGTGAGTTCCATGTGGGCAGGCATGAGATCTGTTTTGCTTGTCACTCCATCTACAGTAAGTGTTGCGTCATAGACATGTAAGAATTATTTGTTCACTGAATGTTCTACCTCACACACTGTTATCTTCAGTAATGGGGTAACTGATCAACCAACACTTCAGAAACTCTTAGTGAGACAGTATCTGGGTTCTGGAGCCTGTCTTCCTCTACCATTTACCAGTTGTTCAGCATTGAATAAATTGTTTAACATTTCTTAACGTAAATATTTTTATCTGATAAGGTGGAGATGTTTCTATTACCTACCCATAATTTGGTTATGAGGTTTAAATGAGTTAATGCATAAAAAGTACTTAGAACAATGCCAGACAGTTGGCAAGAGCTTCTGAAATATGTCATGTAATTTTTAGTATGTGTTAGATATATTCTTGAGTGTTATCTGTACCGGTTCTTTACCTTCTCAGTCCCTTTGAAAACACATTCTTTCCTGGTGCCTGAAATTTTACGATTAGACAGAGCAGAATGAGCGCCTCAGTGGCTCAGTTGTTTAAGCATCTGACTTTGCTCACGATCTCATGGTTCATGAGTTCTAGCCCCATGTTGGGTGAGCACGAGCCCCACTTCTCTCTCTCTCTGCCCCTTGTGGGATTCTCTTTCTCTGTCTCTCCATCCTTGCTAACTTGTGCCCTCTCTCTCTCAATTCAAAAAAAAATAGAAGTTAAAGCATAGCTTTGGCCAGCCTTACAACACGCAAATCTCTAGTAGAAATTACATGATATTGATTTTGAAATTTATAATGATTTAGTTTTAATGTATTTTTTGTGGTAAACAGATGAATGGGATAAACACAGATATAATTATATGTAAATATATACATATATATTTCCCAAAGCACTTAATATTATACATTGTGTATAATAAATGCTTAATAAATATTTATTGAATTGATGAATGGATAGATGAATGGATGGATGAATGAATGAATGAATAAATGATGAATAGAAGTGAAGTGGTGGTCCCAAGAATAGCCTGCTTTTCTAATAAATATTAAAGAAAAGATGGTATATGTAGTTTTATTTTCATTTATTTATTTTTTAAGTTTATTTATTTATTTTGAGAGAGAGAGAGAGCAGAGCAGGGGAGAGGCAAAAAGAGAGGGAGAGAGAGAATTCCAAGCAGGCTTCTCAGTGTCAGCACAGATCCCGATGTGGGGCTCGAACTCATGAACTGTGAGATCATGACCTGAGCTGAAACCAAGCATCAGATGTTTAGCCGACTGAGCCACCCAGGAGTCCCAAGTAGTTTTATCTTTTTAAACAAATGAGGAAATCTGGATATGCTCAAATTAGTTGAAGAGTAGAGAGAGATTGTGAAAGATACTGGTGTACTTGAAAGAGTCAGGTCTCAAAGGAGATGGGTAGGAATGGGATAAATTTCCTAACTGGAAGGGTTATCTTTGCAAAAGTATTTTTTTTCTGTGACCTTTTCCTTTTTTTGTAAGAATAAAAGAAAAATCTTTTGCAAGTAAATGCAGATTCTAGGAAAAAAATGTAGTGCATAAATTCCTGCATTTTATTTATACGTTTTGCACTTAGAATGGCTTGAGTTAAACTGATTTATTCTCCTGCACGTGCCATTTGCAATTAAGGACTATTCAGCATCAGCCATCAACACCTGCTATTTGTCTTAGATTTTTTTTTTTTACCTGGCATTATTTTCAAAGGCTCTATTTCTAAATTATAGATTTCCTTTTAGAAAGGACACAGCCCTAATTTGCAAAAGGAGACACTGTGCAGTCTTAGAAGCAAAAGCTGGTGAGTGAATTTATGTTTTAGTCTTTAAATTTTGTGCATGACAGTAAAACGAATGTGGAAAGGCTCCTACTCTCTGCATTAGATAAGACATGTTGCAGTGCCAAAGCATTAGGTCTTTGTTGGTTGCTGAAATTTGGAAATTGTAAAATCAATTTAGGCATTTGTCTGATACCAGCTAAATTTAATCTGTTTGACAAGGATAAGTTACAAATGACTTGTTTGATAGATCAACTGTGTGAGATGAAATGCAAATGAGGAAATAAGTGCGGGGGGTAAAACTTCCATTCTTTGCCAATGAGAGAAATGGCCGAGCACATTCTGAGTGCACTTCTGGGGCCAGCTCAGGATCAGATTATCAATGTTAATGGCAAAAAAGGATCGTCTTTGTTATGTTTAATTCAAAAGGCATTGCTAGGGCTCCAATGTGGTTTGGTATTGGGTGCTGGGGTATCAGAAAAGAGATCTGGTGCTTCTCTGCAGCCCAAGGAATCACTCACAAAGCAAGCTCCCCAGGCAAAGGGTGAACTGACCTGGAAGTGGCTGGAGTGACTGTATCCACTCCTTACAGACACACCTCAAGGAGACCAGCTCCCCGTTCTGCCGTCTGGTTGCAATCCTGGCCACCTCCAGTTGCCAACTGTTTAATCTATAATGCATGGCTAATAATGGTATCTAATTAACGGAACTTGTGTGAGACCAGAATGAGGTATTCCATGTATAGACTAAGGACAATGTCTCAGAATAAGCCCTCTGTTAGCTATTGTTCTTCTTCCCTTCGATTTTAGAAGTAGGAAATATGAAAGTTCAATCCCATGCAACTCAAGGAGACTCAAGAAATTTTTTTAGCTTTAACTTTATTTCAGAAAACCTGCTCTGCTTAGTCTCTGAGACTAAAACAAACAAACAAACAAACAAACAAGGAAACAGCAGCAGCCACAACAATGGTGATTTAAAAACTTAGAGGCTAGACAGACCATGGTCTATCCAGTTGCCAACAAGGCTTTTTTTTAATGTTTTTTATTTATTTTTGAGAGACAGAGAGACAGCATGAACAGAGGAGGGTCAGAGAGAGTGAGGGAGATACAGAATCTGAAGCAGGCTCCAGGCTCTGAGCTAGCTGTCAGCACAGAGCCTGATGCAGGGCTCGAACCCACAAACTGTGAGATCATGACCTGAGCTGAAGCTAGATGCTTTACTGACTGAGCCACCCAGGCGCCCCCAGCGAGGATTTCTGATGGTGGGGGGCATTGCCCACTGCAAGACACCTGTGCTCAAGGGTTGTGTGACTCGGTAGCTGTCACTGCCTCTGCCTCACCCTCCTGCACACTGCACGGCCGGCCAAGCACTGAGGCACCTGCCGCCTACACAGGACCATAGACAATATCTCTGAGACCAGACACTGTGACGTATGAGATTGGTGGGAGAAGGCTAGGTAGACAGTTATTTTGAGGATGAAATTTTTTTTACCATCTTAACCATTTTTTTTAATTTAAATTCAAGTTAGTTAACATAGTGTAGTATTGGTTTTAGGAGTAGAATTTAGTGATTCATCACTTAGGTATAACACCCAGTGCTCATCCCAACAAATGCTCTCCTTGCTGCCCATCCCCCATTTAGCCCATCCCCCTGCCCACCTCCCTCCATCAACCCTCAGTTTGTTTTCTGTATTTAAGCGTCTCTTATGGTTTGCCGCCCTCTCTGTTTTTATCTTATTTTTTCTTCCCTTCCCCTATGTTCATCTGTTGTGTTCCTTAAATTCCACATGAGTGAAATCATGTTTTTTGTCTTTCTCTGACTGACTTATTTCATTTGGCATAATACACTCTAGTTCATCCACATTGTTGGAAATGGCAAGATTTCATTCTTTTTGACCACTGGGTAATATTCCAGTGTGTGTGTGTGTGTGTGTGTGTGTGTGTGTGTGTGTGTATACATATACATACATACCACATCTTTATCCATTCATCAGTTGATGAACATTTGGGCTCTTTCCATAGTTTGGCTATTGTTCATAGTGCTATTCTACACATGAGACGCAATGTGCCCCTTTGAGTCAACATTTTTGTATCCTTTGCATAAATACCTAATAGTGTACTTGCTGGGTCATGAGGTAGTTCTACTTTTAATTTTTTGAGGGACCTCCATACTGTTTTCCAGAGTGACCACACCAGTGTCTATTCCCTCTAACAGTGCAAAAGTGTTGGGGTAAAATTTGGTAACTTGAGATATTGTTTGATTCTAGATAGGAGCTGGAGGAAGTAGCTGGATTTGCATCGTGTACAAAGCTGAGCTAGATCATGTTGCTAGTTACCAATAAATAGGGGCCATTATAAGAAAAGTGAGAGAAAGCTGTCACTCAGGTGCTGAGAATTCTGCTAGCTGTTGAGGCAAGAGATGAGTTGGGTGTGCATGGTTCTGCCTTTGAGCCCTGAGGGAAGGTGAGAGCCAAATGTTGAGAGAGTCACAATCTTTCTGGACCTCAGTTTCCTGAAATGTAAAATGAATGCTTCTACTGGGTTGTCCGAAAGATTCCTTCCCAGCCATCATTTGTTGATTTGAATAGAGGTAATCAATGTGCAAGCATGTGGGAAAGTAGAGCAGACCTAAGGAAAATACAGGGAATAGGGAGAATCTAAAAGAAAGGACCACTATGGAGACGAGAAGGAGAGGAAGAGGGGCTCCTGGGTGGCTCAGCTGGTTGAGCATCTGACTCTGGATTTTAGCTCAGGTCATGATCTCATCGTTCGTGAGCTCAAGCCCCTTGTCTGGCTCTGTGCTGACATCGTGAAGCCTGCTTGGAATTCTCTCTTCCTCTCTCTCTGTCTCTCTCTCTCTCTCTGTCCCCCTTTCTCTCTCTGCCCCTCCGCTGTTCAATGTGTGTGCGTGTGCTCCCTCTCTCAAAATAAATAAATAAATGTTAAAGTAAGAGAGAGGAGCAGAAATAAAGCAAAAGCAAGAGCAGACCAACAGAAGAGAAAAGAAAATACAAAGGAAAACAAGCAAAGGGTGGAAGGAGATGTGGTTACAAGCACCTGGCTCTTCTACTGGTCAACGAAGGAGTTGATTTGAGAGAAAAGGCTCTTTCGGCACAGATGACTTACTTTCAGTTTGCACAAATCTCGGCAGGTCAGACTCCTGCTCTTCGAGGAAAAGCAGGAGAGAAGAGAAATACAGGCAGGATAATGGAAGGTTCCGTGTGGAAGGAATCATGCCAAAGGAAAGGAAAAAGCAATCCAAAGGCAGGAAGGACGTCCCCTTCTCCTACATAGTTTGGCTTACTAAGGCCCTGGGGTTAGGGCCCCTCTGTGCCGAGAGCTCCCTACCTCTACTCTAGGCAGGTCCTGATTTATTTATAAGGAGTGAAAAAAAGTGGAGGTTCTTTTCTCTGGAATCTTCATAAATGTAGTAAGTCTTCAGAAATTTGTTAATTACAGTGGAGTCTGGTATTTCCAGAAGTCACCATCCACGCACCAATATGATGTTCACACTTCAACTGCCCTTTGTCTAGGCTGTTTTTAACTCAGGATTTTCAGAAAGAATAGGAAAGATAAATATTTTGAATTCTTTATTGTTGTCCAAATGTATGTCAAGATTGTCAATCTATTAATTTATCAGTGGCTTTCAATTAGGCAGGGTTTTATCATCCCAAAGCTCTATGGAATATCCCAAAGTCTCTACACTATATGATTATAGGAACCATAAAGAACTAAAAATTGGTAACATGTTCTCAGAAGGAATGAAATAAGTAATATTGAGCTGACATTTATACAATGTTGGAATTTGGGTTACTGAACACTCAGGTTTGCTGTGAAGTTCAGGTGTCTCTATTATTATTCTGTTATAAGACTGATGCTCGGCATCCAGAGGAACAAATTTGAAAGCCCCCACCTTCTAGAATCTTCAGTAGTTTCTAGTATTTTTTAATTTTTATTTTCCTTATTTTTTCTAATATTTTCTGCTGCTTTAATTTACATTAATCTCTTGATGAAAGGTAGCCTTGTTTCAGATGACTTGGGTTAGGGAATTTGTACAGGGAAGGCTGACAATGAGAATTACTATCCATTTGCTTTCACATTACCTCCCAATTAAACCAGGTAACTTGTGAGGCAAAGAATATCTATCAGAGATGTTCATAAGTGAGTAGACTCTATGCTCTGATCTTTCCTACTTCTTCATGGAGGAGTGTGCAAATTTCAGTGGTCACTTAATTTTGAAGGAGCTCAGAGCCTAGTGTAGAAGCTGGGAAGGGTGAGCAGGGTGTCTGTGCATGAAGACTTGTCTCTCCTGTCTAAGCCTGGGGTCCTTTGCTATGGCACTACCTCTCTATCTGGGATCTCTTTCTTACTGATCAAAGCAGATTTCACTATGACTTACCATATGGTAAGAGCCCTTCAAGAGAGTTTTGTGAATGTCTCTTATGTTATATTGGCTGGCTGGTGATATTTTAACTGCCCAACTGACATATATGATTACTTTTATTAATTCAATAAAAATTCTTAATAAAAGTCAAAGAAGTATTTTTATATTAGAGTTAAATCATCTGAAAGACAAATAATTTAGATATGTTCCCTTTGATGAATTGTATACCCCATTATGAAGACAGAATTAGGAAGCAGGTATAAATCCATGTTTGTAGAAGTCACATACTGCCAGAGTTCCCAGAAGCAGAAGAAGCAAGGCAGGAAATTCATTACCAATCTCTAGTACTCTTGTAGAGTCCACACCAATACCTACTGACAAACTATTCTGATAGAATGGATTCTTGATCACCAACGTCACACTTATCCCATATTAGGACTGTACATTTACAGCCTTTGCATTTGGGTTTGGCGATGTGACTTTCTGGATGAGGAAGTGTTTTCATATGTTACAGGAACTGGGGTTCCAAATGTGTTTGCATGTTTAGGTGTGGCTTCTTGTGTTTCTGCCATCCAGATGAGAAGACCGTGCTCTGGGGAGCCACTGGTCCCAGGACGAGGGTCATGTGGAGCAGATTTAAAACTGAGCTTTTAACTGAACTGACCCACAGCCAGAAGCAGATCCATCCTGGTAAATCTAACGATCCACAAGAGAGAAATAAATGTCCATTGTTAGCCATTGAGATTTTAGGGGCTGTGTATTAGACAGCATTAGCAAACATCTGGCTAATATATCTAGAATATCATTTTCCTTTTTGACTCAGTTTTGTATGAGGTCTATAAATAATAATAGATACATATAAAGAGATGTGGTGAGGTTATCTCTGCAAAATCTCAATAACCATTAGGCTTTTGGATGTTGGATTTGTGTGTGTCTTTTGAAAGTGCCACTATGTTAAGATGAGCTTTAGAGAAAAAGCAGGAAAGCTCATGTGAACAGCCTTATACACACACACACACACAAAATATTTTTTAAGTTTTAATGTTTATTTATTCCTGAAAGAGAGAGAGAGAATGGGAGAGTGAGCAGGAGATTGTCAGAGAGAGAGGGAGACACAGAGTCTGAAGCAGGCTCTAGGTTCCGAGCTATGAGCACAAGTCAAACGCATAACCAACTGAGCCACCCAGGTGCTCCCACGCAAAAGTTTTTAATGGCATATTCAGTTCCCAGCTGGTGTCCCACATATTGACTTGGAAATACAGTTTCAATTATTACCTTAGGTATCTGAGCATTAAGAATGCAGAATTGTGGAGTAACATTTTAAATCCTTTTTCAGGATGTAAAAAGGACAACTTAAAGCGTCTAATGAGATTTTTCATTCAGAGAAGCGTTCTGCTTTTATGCCATGTCTGTGTCTCTCCAGCAGACATTAGTATAGTCCTTTTAGCGAGGACATTGACACCTCCTGACACCTGCAGGCTCAGCTCCGTCCAGCTCCTGGGACAGCCCTGGCAAATGCCGGCAGTATGTTAACCACCTCCCACTTCTACCAGCAGGTGGGGCAATAGAGTTAGTCCTTCAGCCCTCTTGCTAAAAAAAGACTGCTTTCCAATAACCACCTTTCATTTGGCACAACTCTGTTGGCCCAGTGATCAAACGTTTGTGTGGCTGAGCCTTTGGTTTCTCTGTGGACTTTGTCTACCTACCATCACATCAGTCAGCTTGATTGGAACTCTGTTATCCTCCCCAGCTTTTCAAGTCCTCTTTTGCTCAGGAACTGGACTCTTCCCCATGCCTACAGATATAGTCCACTCTACGCATTTAGCATCGTAAATGGGACCCCATCCACCTGACTCAGCTTCATCCATGCTTGTGCATATGCCACATATGCTGAGGTTCCCTATGTTTCCTACGTTTCAAAATGAACCTTCTCATACCTAAAGTGAGTCTCTTGGTCACAGATTAGATGTCCTCTAATAGATTACTGATTGCTACTGTTGGATGTTAGTCCTTCACCACGACTGGTTATTACCAGCACCACCCCAGTCTGTCTCCTCCAGTGTATGTCTTCATTCTCTCACTCATCAATCAAAATCACTGATATTCTTGATGGATGCTTATATAACACAACTTTGGTTGGGGTGCCTGGGTGGCTTAGTTGATAAAGTGTCCTACTCTTGGTTTCAGCTCAGGTCATGATCTCACAGTTAGTGAGTTCAAGCCCTGCATCGGGCTCTGCACTGACAGCATAGAGCCTGATTGGGATCCTCCCGCTCCCCACCCCACCCCACATTTGTCCCTTCCCTGCTCTCACTCTCTCACAAAATAAATAAATAAATATACATATATAACTTTTGTTTCCTAGATCTCCTTTTAGTAGAAATTCCCCCCATGTTTTACTTTGCTAGAACTACCATAACAAAATAACAGACTGGGTGACTTAAACAACAGAAATTTATTTTCTCAAAATTCTGGAGGCTAGAAGTTTGAGATCAATATATCATCATGGCTGCTTTCTTCTGAGGCCTCTCTAGGTTTGCAGATGATTGCCTTCTCACTGTGTCCTTACATGTTTGTCTCTCTGTCTGGAATGCGTGTGAATTAATCTCCCACGTTTTTAGTCATATTGAGCCTACCCTAATGACTCAATTTTAACTCAATTGCCTCTTTGAGGTTTCTGTCTCCAAATACAGTCACACTTGGGGGATATTGCGGGTTAGGACTTCAACACAGGAATTTTGAAGAAACATAATTCAGCTCATACACCTCACTTTTCCAAATAAAAATAATTTTTATTTTTTGATATTTCATTAAATCAGATTTATTTTGAAGCATTTTATTTCAATTTCAAGTAACGGTCACGTGACATGTAGTTTAATCTTTGATTATTTAGGATACTGATAAGATGAAGGAGCCCTAAGCTTCTCAATTTCCAATGAGGGATGTAGTCTCCTGCTTACTTATTTTGAAGAATCTGGAGAATTGTTGCAAAATTACCTAGAAAGCAGTGATTTAAATTACGTTTACTATCATTGCTCCATAATTCAGAAATGGATGGAGAAGGAAGAATATGGTGATAAAAGAAGTGTTCCTGGACATAGATCTTGGTAACAGCATTACTTAAGAAGGAATCAATCAGTTTTGCCTTCTTTTAAAGCCTGTGACTAATCTCCAGGCTGTGGGTGTGACTATTCAGGCCATGAATTCCCTTCCTCGGTCTCTGTCCTCTCATCTGTAAACTCATTTCATCTACATCTATTCCTCCACAGTTGCTTGGAATCCCAGTCTATCATATTCCCTAAGGTGCTTTGCTTGATTACCTTCTCTTTTCTAAATTTGTAGGCTCTTTTCTTGAGCAACTTTATCTACTTATTTAAAAATTTTTTTAACATTTATTTATTTTTGAGAGACAGAGAGACAGATCATGAGCAGGGCAGCAGCAGAGAGAGAGGGACACACAGACTCAGAAGCAGGCTCCAGGCTCTGAACTAGCTGTCAGCACAGAGCCTGACACGGGGCTCAAACCCACGAACTACTAGATCATGACCTGAGCTGAAGCTGGATGCTCAACTGACTAAGCCACCCAGGCGCCCCTATCTACTTATTTTTAATGTTTATTTATTTTGAGAGAGAGAGAGAGAGAGAGAGAGAGAGAGAGAAAGAGAGAAGGGTGGTGTAGAGAGAGTATCCCAAACAAGCTCTGTGATATTGGCAAGGAGCCCAATGTAGGATTCAATCGCATGAACCATGAGATTGTGACTTTAGCTGAAATCAAGAATCAGATGCTTAACTGCCCAAGCCACCCAAGTGCACCCATCCATTTCTATGTGTAATCAAGTCTTGCTCATATATCAGTTTTGCTGCATAAAAATCCACTCAAAATTTAGTGACTTAAGACAATACCATTTATTTAGCTCTTGAGTCTGTAGGTGGGTGATCTAGATTGGGTTAGTTGAGCAGTTCCTTGGTCTTACATGGGCTCACTCACAGAAGTCTGATGAGGGGCTGGGGAAATGACATCCTCATCCCTTATGTCTCAACTCATTACCATCAGGTGTCTAGGCTCCATCCGTCCACAATTCCACAGAAACTGATCCTACTGAGAATGCAATGACCAACTTAGTTTCCCAAACCAATGGAGGATTTTTGGATCTAACTTACTTAGCTGTATTTTAGCTTTGGTAATTATATGGCCTTTATCTTCATGAAATATTTTTTTCTCATTGGCTTCCAAGAGTTCTTTGTGTCTCTGTTTGTTTTTTTTTAGTCTCTTCTCCTTTATTCTACTCTTCCATCCCCTACTCATTCCCATTCCATACACAGACCTTGTCTCACTCTGCCCTATCTCCCTAAGCAGTGTGCTCACTCCCATGATGTCAGTTGTCAGCTCTACTTCCTGAAGCAGAGAGCTCGAGTATGAGGTAGAGTAGAAGCAGAAGCAGAGAGAATTGATGGAAAGCTATGACTTAGCTAAGACACTTATAGACCCATAATTTAAGGAAAGGAAAGGCAAATAAGCTGCAGGGGAAAGTACAGAGGGGTCACCCAGTGAAAAAGGAAGGTCAAAGACAGATCTTGATCATAAGAGAATAGAGCCGGAGATCAGAGAGGTAGGGATAAATAAGAAGGGAGACAATAGGCAGGCAGGGAAATGCATGGGGTGGAGGGTGTAGAATAATATATGTGAATGTCGGGGACAGTCATTGTTCCATATGGCTCATATTGACAGAGTTGTTCTGTATTGCATGGAGGACAAGTTCGATTTAAAAGGCCAGGAATGTATTTATCCCAAACACATTTATCAAGCATTTACTATATTCCAGGCTTTGTTCTAGGCACTTGGAATATGTCAGCTAAAGAAAGAAGACAAATATTCTGTGTTATTATAAAGTTAATACTGGGGACAGAGGGGTAGATTATAAAAACAGTAACATAATAAATAGTGAAAATATAGTAAGAGGTTATAACTACTATGTGAAAAAAGTTTGAAAAAATTAGTAAGGGGACTCCTGGGTGCAGGAGTATGTTAAAATGTAAAGGGTGATCAGGATTGGCTTATTAAGGCAGCATTTCAACAAAAACCCACATGAGCCACAGAGATACCTTGTAGAAGAGCTCTCAAGACAGATGGAAGAACCACTATAAATTGTCTTAGGCCTACGTCCTTAAGGTTTGGGAAATAAAACTGCAGACAGCATCACAGGACCCAGGCCTTAAAAGTAGCGTAGGAAATCATCTAAAGTTCTTATGTGTTCCAGGAAGGTACAAAGTAGGCTGGCATTTGGCGTTGGGCCAGGAGAGAGCCTGAGGCTGAAGAGAGACCACAGTGGTGCACACTTACCAGCTCAGCCCTGCCCAGAGTACTGGTGCAGATGCCGGGGAGCCAGTCTGGCTGCCTGGGCTGGAGGTGAGGCCAGCTAAGCCAGTGTGGTCCAATGAGGGCAAAGGCCAGCACGGGATGACGTAGGAGTCTTTAGTAATTAAATTTTTTAATGTTTACTTATTTATTTTTGAGAGAGAGAAAGAGCATGAACGGGGAAGGGCAGGGAGAGACAGGGGGACACAGACTCTAAAGCAGGCTCCAGGCTCTGAGCTGTCAGCACAGAGCCTGACGCAGGACTCAAACTCATAAGCCATGAGATCATGACCTGAACTGAGGTTGGATGCTTAACTGACCAAGCCACCCAGGTCCTCCCTTAATTTAAATTATTTTGGTGGGGGGAACAAGGGAGTCAGAAGAGAACCCCCAATTTAACTATTTTCTCCAAGAGACTGAGTTTTAAATTAAAGGAAAAACAAGTTCTCTAAAATTGGAAACAATATATTTGTTTTGTTTTGTTTGTTTGTTTTTTTGTGTTTTTATTCTTGAACAGAAATTGTAACTTGAAAGCTAACTTAAACAGAGTTACATTTTTAGACACATGAGAAATATTATACTTGCCATGTGAATGGTTTATAGATGAAGAGAAACCAAGAGTTAATTGAAAAAGTTATTCAATTTTTAATCATTGAGGTTTATGCATCAGCTTGTTGACAGTGTTATATTCATTCATCCATCTGCTATTTATCAAGTATTTATTGGTTCCTCCCACATATAAACTACTGACTTCAATTATAAGCAAATTATGCAGCTTTGCAAGATACTAACCCTGTCCTCAAGGGGCTGCCAGTGCATAATATGAACATTTTTGTTTCTCAAAACATTATTAAATGGCCTTTGAAAATTTCCTTCCAGAGGGACATAGATTTGAAGGTGAATATTTTTAACAATTTACAAAAAAATTGAATAAAATATTGAGTTTCCATAAATCCTCTCACCTGGCCCCCAAATTTCTCCTGTTATTAATATCTTGCCTTAGTTTGGTGTTGAGTATGTTTGTTACATGATGAGCTAGTATTGATACCCTATTATGAACTAAAGCCCATTGTATTTCACTCTGTGTGTTATACATTCTATTGGGGTTGACAAGTATATAATGACAGGTGTCCATCATTATAGAATCACGGAGACTAGTTTCCCAGCCCTGAGAGTCCTCTGGGCTCTGCTTGTTCATTTTTCTCTCTTGCTAACCCCTGGCAACCACTGATGTTACTGTCTCCATAGCTTTCCTATACTGTCACATAGTTGGAATCATACACTCTAGAGCCTTTTCAGATTGACCTCTTTCACTTAATAATAGGCATTTAAGTTTCCTCATGTCTCTTTGTGGTTCAGTAGCTTATCTTTTATTGCCAAATTGTATTATATTATATGGATGTACCATCATTTGTTTATCCATTCACCTATTGAAGGACATCTTTGTTGCTTTGACAATTATTTTTTAATTTAGTCTTCTACTCTATGCTTGATTTTTTTCTTACTTAAATTTGGCCCTTCTATGTTTTAAATGGAAAAGCACTGATATAATGTATTAGACTAGTTTGATTACAAGTCACAGAAGCCCAAATTGAATGAATGTAAGCAATAGTTTTATTTATCCTAAGGTGATATAACACATGGAGCCTGAAGACAGGAACAGACTGAGCCTGGGGAACAAGTAGAGCTTCTCTGACGATGTTTTGTCTTTGTTGTAAAATCAGATTATGTGTCTGTGTATCTATCAATCGAGCTATCTGTGCATTCGTATGTCACAGGTTCTTTTCAGATTGGTTTTTAATAATCTATAGCTTTCACCAAAAGAAAAAAATAAACTAGTCTGATTTTTCTCTTTTGGTAACGAAACCAGAGTCCTGTGAAGACCCCCATTGATTCAGCCCTGGTTTCCTCCTCTGAATCAATTCATCATGCCATTGAAGCTGGGTCAAGAGAAGACCACTTACCTGCAGTGCCAAATAGAAGGGTTAATTAGGATGGGAGGATAGTATATGGTATGTGATCAGAAGAAAGTAGTGAGTCTAAAACAGCTATGAAGTTTAAAAATCAGAATCCTTATTTTATTATTTTCAAAAATTTGAAGTATTTATTTATTTTTGAGAGAGAGAGTGCAAGCAAGGGAGAGGGAGACACAGAATCTGAAGCAGGCTCCAGGCTCCAAGCAGCCAGCACAGGGCCTGACACGGGGCTTGAACTCATGAACCACAAGATCATGCCAAAGTCAGAAGCTTAACTGAATGAGCCACCCATGTACCCTTGGAATCCATATTTTAAGTGCAATTTGGAAATATCTCTGAATATGGACAAAAGAACAATGATTTAGTGATTATATTTTATTTTTACTTTTCTAGATTTTAGAAAATTCTTTCACTGCTTGTTTTCCTCATGAAGTGATCTGTTAAAAATCAAATCCACATCCAAGTATTAGAATAGAATCTATTGCAGAAAAAACTTTGCTCAGTGTGCTTTTGAGATGAATAATTCAGAGTACATGTTAGTATTTGGAGATAGAAGGGTGAAATAAGACTTTTCAGTATTCTTTGGAAAAATTAAACTCCCTTCATTGTGAATCCCTGTCTTGGTTTTCTTCACCTGGTTTATGAACTTGTTATTACAGTCAATTTGGAGGGAAAGAAATGCGAGAAATAACTTATGTTGCATCTTAAATCTTTGGTAACATTCATCAGCTGATTAATTTGGCCGTATGGCTAGAAGTATCAATGAAAAAGAGCATAAATATTTTGTGGTTTGTGTCTCAATACAGAAGAGTAGAAGCCTTATCAGGCAGGCAGAAATGGCGTAACAACAGTCATTCATTGTCCATTTATTGTTATTCATCTATTAATTCAACCAGGGTTTACAAATGTTTACTATAAACTCTCTGTGAATCTTTTACTAGTTTGAACTCCTTGAGGCCGCCTAGTGCCTTCTGTTGTATCTGTCTTTGTATCTTTAGTATATAATGCTACTCTGTATCGTTAGTCTGTAGCGCTACGCTTACCTTAGCGTAAGGACGCAATAAACAGGCATTGATTCAACTGAATTGTGTTGATTGGAGCAAGCAGAGAAGGGATAATTAAAAGGCCTCTGTTCTTATGGACCTCTGTTTAGTGGGGGAGACACGACAGCAATATGCTTCCTTTAATTGAGAACCTATTATATGCTAAGTACTTTCACATAAAGCATTTTTTTTTTTTTTTGGTGGTAAAGCCACACTTTACTAAGAAAGTCAGTGTCTTTTATGCCATAGGGGTTTACACATTTTTTTTCCTCTTTAATGATTACAAAGCTTATGGTCCTTGAGAGACTAAAAACATGCCTTCGAAGGATCATTTTTTTTAATCACAAAAGAAAGAACAGCTGTGAGAACAGAAGTAAAAAAAAAAAAAAAACAGGAATGAGGGAGTCTGTCTCTCAAAGATTCTTTTCTTCAAGGCCCTTTAGCAGTTATGTCCGGGCAAGACACTTATCATACAAGGAGTTAATTTTTTTTTAAATTTTTTTGTAACTTTATTTTTTTTTTTTAGAATATAACACTATTTTTTTAACATATGCAATTATTTTCCATCATTTACAATACAGTAGTTACAATGACACACCAAATGGATAAGCAAAGTAAAAAATCAGAACCCCAACTTCTATTTCATGTAATTAGGCTTATGCAGAAATTAGAAGGTTAAGTAACAACTAGTTAATCACCTAATTTCACAACTATCTGAAGTGGCGATCATTATATACATTCAAGATAAATGATACAATTTATTACTTGCCCATAAGCTACAACACAGCCTGCTTAATACCCTTCCTCCTCTATCCTACAATATACTTGAGCTCCATGCAAAAAAGTAGCTACCTTTTAAGTAGGAAATGGATGATTAAGTCTTTGGTGTTGTAAAAGCAACTTCATTTAAACATAACCACCCCCAAAACCAAAAAAAGAAGAGGAAAAAAAAAAAGTAATGAAAATAATAAGGGAAAAACCCAAGACATGCGCATGCGTGTGTGTGTGTGTGTGTGTGTGTGTGTGTGTGTGGTGTGTATGTCAGGGTGGTGGTACTATATGGAGAAATTAAGACAGAAAATTCTAAGTATCTAGTCCAGTGATACCTAGCTAATAAGTGTTATAGCAGACTCACAACCACACTCTAAGAATTTTGTACTTAAATGTATTACTGGCTCATGTGGTGAGCTTGGTTGGCTTGTTTATGTTTTCCATTTAAAACAATCCTCTTCCTTTGCATACAGTCAGAAAAATAATGCTATTGATTTTCAATAATGCACTTTAATTGTTTTTCCAGTGGGATTATGGGACTCATTAAAATGTTCATGCCGTCTCATTTGTGACTAACAGCAGACATTTCATTATCAGGGCCAGGGCTCCTTAATTAGCAACCTCTTCCTCTGTGTGACACTAAATGGCTCTATGGGGGTGGGGCCAGTGACCCTGGCATCATTAATGCCATGCGTTAGTCAACTGAGCTCTAGTGCACCATAAACTCAATATTCCCCACAGCATCTCTTTGATTTGAATAACCATCAGCTTCCAGATCCTAGTATTCTTTCTTACTAATAATTACACTCTGAAAACACAAATGATAATGTATATTTTTTAATATTCTTAAAATAAATATTAAAGATATATGTTTAGCATTTTTATATAAATAGTCCTGTAAAAGTATGTGTAGTCAGCCAAGCCATAACATTTGTAGAAATGTGATCTTACAGTTGAGAAGTTGAGGACTTCCTTCTACAAGAAGGGCTTTGGATCAATTCACTCGACAGGCAGTGAACCTGAGGCACCTGTGACTAGATTATATGGAATCTTTATCATTCTCTTTTGTCAAAATACCTCTTTATCACTCAGTGATGTGAGCGCTAACAGGACTTGCTCTACGGAGTAATCATTCCCTTTGTTTCCTGCAATCACCTCTATTCACTGCCACACTCTTTAACAATGACAGGTTTTTCTTAAATAGAGAAGCCTAAAGCTAAATTATCTCCAAACTATCACCCAAAGTGTGTTCAAAATCATGAGCTCAAACAAGGTGAAGGAAGGCAAGAGAAAGGAATGGGTATCTTTACAGTTCAGCATCCTGGAAAACAAATGTCTTTAGATGTCAACTATCATCCTTTATTTGGCGCTGACACAAAGTACTGCTAAGTTTGCTAAATAAAAGCCATGCTTCTTGAGTCTAGCTTTTAATTCATCATGTCACAAGATTAAGAATAATCTCCATTCTTAAAAAATTAAGTTTACTTTGCATCTTAATTTTTAGTTGCTTCAGTTAAGGATTTTGAAGTATTAGACCTTTAGCATGATGGAGGCATCGCAATTCCACTGTCATCATCAAAGTATAGTGTGAAAGTTCAAGGGCTAGGATACAGGAGTCTGGAAAAAATGTAAGCTTGAGAGGTTTTTATTACAATTAGCATGCGTTTGTTAATATTTGAGACAGCTTAAATGTTTTTTTAATAGGCAACAGAAAAATGATTACAAGTTGAAGAGGCTTTTTTTTCCCCCTAGCCTAAATTAATGGAGAAGTTAAAGGAATCATTTCTAAAAATAAACCAGGAATAACTGAGGAAGTTTCAAAAAAGAAAACAATAACCCACTAAATAGTAAGCTTTCTTTGCAGTTGTGTTTATATTATTCCAGTCTTTAAAATGAAAAGTAAATATGTGAAAGGTTTGAAAAGACTAAAAATATACTTTCCATGTGTGATAACAACTGATTTTCATTTTAAAGCAATCATTCTTGAATATATCCTCATATGACATTCATTTATAAGAAGAAATCTATTTTTGATCTCTTTGGGGGGATTTTTAAACTATGAGACATTACAATTCTTGTTTCATCTCTGTCTTTTGCTACTGATTTGCCTGTGTCCTTGATCATGGTTTTCCATTCCTACCTTTTACGATGACAGTCCTTCAGTTCCCCTTTCCACCAAAGTGTCCCTGGCACTAGGGTTCAGATATTCTACAGACCAGGCAGAAAATTTCCCATGTCATCAACTTAATAAGTTACATTTCTATAGATGGGAGGACACTGACACCCAAAGTAGGGCAAGACATTAGCTGCTCAATAAATAATTGACTCAATTACTGTTTTCTTCCATACATCTGGAAAAGCACTTCATGCATTCACTACCCCTTGCCTCTAATATTAAAACATCACTGTGCAAGTGTCTACTTACTTTCTTGGATCATCCTACTAATTGTAACAAGTTAGCATTTTGTTTTACATCCTCTGAGTGAAGGGAAACCAAAATATTTTTCATATGAAGCCCCAATTTACAAACATTTGTAATCTGAAGTACAAATATATTATTTGTTTATTTCTTCATTCAACAATCAGACATAGAATGTTGTAGGCACAAGTGCTGGGATCATAAAGACAATTAACGGATCAGACATGGTTTCCTCCTCTTAGAGTCATTAATCTAGGGAAAGGTCAGACTTGGTCAAGGAATGAAATAGCATCTATCACAGTCATTTAATGCATAAGGATTATAGCCTTTCCTATGGACAGAATGTTTGTATCACCTCCCCACTCCCATTTCATAGTTTGAAGCCTAAATCCCCAATGTGATCGAATTTGGAGGCAGGAGCTTGGGCAGATAACTAAGTCAGGAGGGTGAAGCCCCACGAATGTGCTTAGCACCCTTACAAGAAGAGACAGGATAGAGACTTTCTGTTTCTTTCTTGGCCATGTGAGAATACAATGACTGTCTACAAGCCAGAAGGAAGGCTCTCACCAGACACTAGATCTGCTGGCATCTTGACCTTGGACGTTCTGGCCTCCAGAATTATGAGAAATAAAATCCTATTATTTAAACCACCCAGTCTATGACATAGCAGCACTAACAGCCTAAGGCAGCCTTTGCTGCTACAATTTTTTGGGACACAATCCCTTTAAACATGGCTGTTTCATGCGTCTTTGATTAATAAGTGCACAGGAACAAAAGGAAACCAAGAGAGTAAATAATGAGAAAAGAAATTTCTGAGGAACATGCACTGTCAGAAGATCCTTCATTATCTGAGTCATTCACTTATTTATTGAAAATATATTTATTGAACACATTATATATCAGACACTGTATTGGGTTTGCATAGTGATAAACTATGGAGAGATAGTACCTCTCATGGGATATTTGAGCAAAAAAAAAAATCCTGCAGTAAAAATCTAAATAGGATGCAAAATAGTAAATTGAAACCTCAAGTTGTGATAAAAAAAAACCCAAATATGAGACTAATATACAAGATTGCAAACAAAATAAAGGAAGAGATTTCTGTCTGTTGTGTTCACTAGGTATATCTACAGGACCAAAACAGCATTGACACACAGAAATTGCAACAATAAAATATTAGTTGAATGAATCTGACAAATCATAGGGAATGGCTATATTAGTGGAATACTCAGTATCAGTTTCACTGCCGCTGTAACAGATCACCACAAACTAATTGCTTAATTAAAACACAAACTTACTATCTTACAGTTCAGTTGTTCAGAAGTACAAAGTGAGCCTCACTCAGCTAAGATCAAAGTGTCAGCAGGGCTGACATTCTTTTTGGAGGCTTTAAGGAAAAAGTTTCTTGCCTTTTTTTTACTCCCAGGCAATCACAATCCCTGGCTCATGGCCCTTTTCTTAAAGACACCGAGTCCTTCTTAGATTGTCATCTCTCTTGTTCTCTCCTCTGTAGTCATATCCTCCTCTTCCACTCTTCAAAACTCTTGTGGTTACATTGGGAACACCAGGATAATTCAGGATAATATCTTAAGTTTTTTTTTTATTATTGAAGTATAGTTGCAATACCATGATATATTAGTTTCAAGTGTATAGCACTGTGATCTGACAATTCTGTACATCCCTCAGTGATCACCATGGTACGTGTACTAACCATCTGTCTCCATATACGGATTAACACAGTATTACTTACTATATTCCATATGCTGTATTTTTTGTCTCTGTGATTTATTTATTTTCCAACAGGAAGTTTGTACCTTTTAATTCCCACCTCCCTCCCTTCTGGCAACTATCAGTTTGTTCTCTGTGAGTCTGTTTCTGTTTTTGCTTGTTTTGTTTTTTAGATTCCACATATAAGTGAAATCATATGGTGTTTTCCTTTCTTTGTCTCACTTCACTTAGCATAATATGCTGTGAGTCCATCCATGTTGTTGCAAATGACAAGATTTCATTCTTTTTTTTATGACCAAGTAATATTCCATTATAGATATATATATGTGTATATATCTATATATTTTTTTTCAAAGTCAAAAGTAGTTTATCTCACTGCACCTTAGAAATGTAACACTTTGGGTTTCAGATGATTCCACTTCCTCCTCAGTTCAGACCTGATGCTCTCAGAAGCAAAGAGGTAGTTGATGGATTCATAAGATAGATCCCACACCTGAGACTGGGTCAAATTAAATGTTTCAGCAGCCAGCTGGTACTCTTGAGAAAGGTGGGTCGCAAAAATACCCTTATCATCGGTACAGATCACAGAAGGATGGGCAATGCTGTACCAGAATCCAAAATGATGCTGATCATAAGATGGAACCGTCTGACTTGATGTTTGAGGTCAGAGTTCCAGTGGTATCTGGTGTTGCCTCACAAAGTCTACCAGTTCCAGGGATCCTCCCTCAGAGGAGTTGAGAAATGTCCCATGCCCAATTCTGTCAGGAAGCAGATCCAGAAGTACTTGTGTTTCTTTTTTTTGGTTTGGAATCTCTGAAAGATGCAATGCCAACTTCAGACCTGCTTTTTTAGCTTCTAAAAGAGGTTCCAAGAAGTCTTTTGCTTGTCCTACAGTAGGGTCTCCACTGAGGTCAAGGCCAAGAACTGTATCTTCAGTTGAGAGAAAGAACTCTTCAGCAAGTTTAACAGTCTCCTTGGCTACTGACGGGCCACCTCTTCTGTCAATTGCTATCAAATACCTAACATCAATGTCTATGTTTTCTTGTTTGGACTGCTTTATACCCTCAAGTACAGATTCCACATAAATCTTTTTAGTCATTCCTGTAGCATCTTCTCTTCTGGGTGTGCTCCTGAGTTCCAGGTACTTGACACCATCATCTGCAAATTCTTTAATGACATCTTTTGTGACCATTAGAATATCTTCAGGGCTAGTAGTAAGCTGATGAATAATTTGAAACATCTGGAAACATTATTTTAAAGTTCTTTTCTTTCCCTTGTCAATCATAGTCATCTGATCGTGGATTTTAAGACCTGGCTTCTTGGCTATCAATTTCTTCATGGTATTAGAACTAATGGATCCATTCAAGTGGGCATGCAGTTCCACTTTAGGTAATTCTGAATAAAAAGCTGTCTTCCATGGCTGTTGGTGTTCTCCTGCTTCCATCATGACACATATATATAATGTCTTCTTTATTCATTCATCTATCGATGGGTACTTATGTTGCTTTTAAATCATGACTATTGTAAATAATGCTCCAATAAATATAGGGGAGCATGTATCTTTTCAAATTACTTTTGTTTCCTTTGGGTAAATACCCAGTAGTGGAATGACTGGATCATATGATAGTTGTATTTTTAATCTTTTGAGGACCCTCCATATAGTTTTCCACAGTGATAGCACCAATTTACATTCCCAGTGCACGATGATTCCCTTTTCTTCCTATCTTCTCCAACACTTGGTATTTCTTGGTTTTTTTTTGATATAGCCGTTCTAATTGGTGTGAAGTAATATCTCACTGTGGCTTTGATTTACATTTCCCTGATGGATAATCTTGAATAATATCTTTGTTTTAAGTTAGTTAATTAACAACCTCATTCTATTTGCAGTCATAATTCTCCTTTGCCATGTAACCTAACATTCCTAGGTTCCAGGGATTAGGACATAGACATCTTTGCGGGGGTGGGGGGGCACTGTTCTGCATACCACCATTTCCTCTGAGTTGTGATGTTGAAGAGCTAAGATCTGAACAATGAAAGGAGCCAGTCATGCAAGGGCTGTATGTGTATGTGTGTGCATGTGCACATGTATGGTGTGTGTACACACATGTAAATGTAAGCTAGTAGGGAGGCTGTGCTTGGAGATAGAAAGGGGAGACAATCCTTTAATATAGTCTGTGGGAAGGAGTTTGGGTACTATTATAGGTACACTTGGAAGACTGGGGTTTTTAAAAATTTTTTTAAATGTTTTATTTATTTTTGAGACAGAGAGAGAGAGAGAGAGAGAGAGAGAGAGAGAGCGAGCATGAGAGGGGGAGGGGCAGAGAGACAGGGAGACATAGAATCCGAAGCAGGCTCCAAGCTCTGAACTGTGCACAGAGCCTGATCCGGGGCTCTAACCCACGAACGCGAGATCATGACCTGAGCTGAAGTCAGAGGCTTAACCGACTGAGCCACCCACGCGCCGTCCCCGAAAGTTAGTGGTTTTAAGCAAATGAGTGATTTGATTTATTTTTAAGAGGGTCATTCCCAGGAGAGGTTGTACATGAGAAAAGATATGGAGCCAATAAAAAAACAAATAAAAGGTTATATGTAAAAATTTTCCCTGGGGAAGCCAGATCTGAGATGCTTGGGTATATAAGGGAGGAGAGCTTGAGGCAAGTTATGCACTTGGGGGGCTGAGGAATCTGTCTGGGGTAGCCTGAGGCTCATCGTCTCTGCTCAGATGCAGTCCTGGTCAGGAGAGAAGGGTTGGAATGAGGCGGGTAGTTGGAAGATTGTAGGGGCCTGAGCAGAAGGCAGCTATTTTCTCCGTGAACACATTCTTCACAGGTGAGTCTTTTCCAGATTTTTGGACAAGGCAAGGAAGACTTTATAACAAGGTGTGGCCCTGTGTAGGCTTTTGGGTTCTAGATTTCAAAGAGGATAAATGAGAAATAGGGTTATGAGATTGAAGAAGATTCCAAGATCCGAGAAGCTGATAAAGTTGTGGCCACCTAGAAGTAGCCAAATTTGGCAAGCACATAATTTTTGGAGTCTCTTACTCAAAGGTTTTATGGACGGTGACAGTTTAAATGAGAAATTGGACCTAGCAAATTCTATTTTTTTTTTACACAGAAAGAAGGAAATGCATTTTATTTTGTTAATGTCCATGAAGCTCTGGTCCCATGGAAAAGGTGGGAAGGAACTTTTCATTGTTTCTTCATTATATGAATAAATTATAGGTGGCAGTCTTGGTGGACTGGGAGCAGTATCTCTGGTATGTTTTGAGGTTCCCAGTGCAGCTCCGGGTCCATGGGAAGCATGTACTGTATTGTTTAGTAAATTTTAATCATCATCATCTTCATTTTGTAGTACTTATTAAAATACCTTTATGTAAGGTGTTTTATCAGTGAGGGGGTATGTACAGTGCTCTGTGCTGTGTTGTGATATTAAGACATTTACTGTGGAGACTGAGGAGAAATGAATGCTGGCGATACCCTCTGCTATGAAGCTATCCAAACCTATTTGCCATGCCAAGCGTGGCCTGAAATAGGTGACTTGGCAGAGTTTCAGCCATAAACAGATGCTCATTTGGATGTTAATTAAAATTTACAAACCATGTGCCACTATTTTTTTTTCTTTTTTCTTTTTATTTTTTTCTTTTGTTTTTATTACACGCTTTGAGCTGTTATTTGTTAAATATCTTCCAAGTGTATCCCTTAATAACTGATTTAAAGCATTTAAAACGAATACACTGTTCTACAAGGAATGCATTGCTTTGTATCCAAAAAGGAGAGCAGATTAGAAGGGAGTCTCCTGCAAGATATTTCGTGTGGGATTATCAAAAAGAACACAAAACTCCATGCAGGGGCATTTCAGGTGGTGGTAAGAGGTTCAAATGACATGTCAGTCTGGGAACCTGTATTTCCACCCCCTCTCTGTAGTTCTCTGCCTTCAAGTGCCACCAGGAGGACTCTGCTTTCTGTGACAGAGGAGTTATGAGGTCCATTTTCTTGGTGTCCTCCCAACCTCTCTCCAGTCACTCATCTTTCCTGGAGGAAACCCAGCCACAGATAGAGAAATACCAAGGTCATCCTGAGAGAGGGAAAAAAAACCACTGGAAATGCAAGCAAGGCACGCAGCGGAGTGAGTAGGGTCTGCTCTGGGAGACATCATCAAGGGTATTTGTGTAGCACACAGTTGGGATCTGCAAATGGAGGGGAGAAAGCTTTGGAGCAACTGGAGCCCCTTTACACCGCCTGGGTCTGTGGGAGATCAGAACATGCAGGCAGCAATGGAAGAAGCAAATGAGCCTTTGCTTGCTTGGCTCAACTGACAGGAAACTGGGATTGGCAATCAATGAAGACATATTTTCCTTTTTTACTCTCCTTGATCCATTTTTCTTTCCTTTGGTCCTCTTCTGTAGTCCTTGTTTTAAAACAAGCAGGAGTCAGGGTCCCCTGGGTGTCACAGTTGGTTGAGCATCTGACTTTAGCTCAGATCGCGATCTCACAGTTCAAGAATTTGAGCCCCCAGGTCAGGCTCTGTGCTGACAGTTCGGAGCCTGGAGCCTGCTTCCGATTCTGTGTCTCCCTCTCTCTCTCTGCTTTTCCCCTGCTCACACTCTGTTTCTCTCTCTGAAAAATAAATTAAAAAATTAAAGAATAGAATAAAATAAAATAAAATAAAATAAAATAAAATAAAATAAAATAAAAGAAGCAGCAGTTACCAACTCAGTTGTGCTTGCAGGCAAAGGTAGAAAGGGGCTATTTGCTGTGAATAAAAACAATGAACTTCATTGGGATTTTCATATAATGTAGGAAATAAAGAGTAGAAGTTTGGCAGAAGTTTGCCAGAGAGAAAATCCTGCTTAGAAAGTTTTATGGAGTAGTAAAGACCTGAAAATGAGCATTTTAGTCATTGTGCCACTATGAATTCTAGCCCAGGCAACAACCTTAGAACTCTCTCCAGTCTTGCTCAAGGCATCCAGTAGAATTCATTCACTTATTAAATCAACAGATAGTTGAGTTTAAGGCACTGTATTTTGGTGCTATGTGTATGAGCATGACATACATGGACTCACTCCTTACAGGTGGCATTTCTTTCTTTTTTTCTAAGACCATTTGCTTATATTTAGATAGAGGGAGTGTGAGCAGGGGAGAGGCAGAGAGAGGGAGAGAGAGAATAATCCCAAGCAGGCTCCATGTTGTCAGCTCAGAGACCCATGTGAGGCTCCATCTCATGAACTGTGAGATGATGAGCTGGGTGGAAATCAAGAGTCAGACACTTAACTGAGTCACCCAGGTGCCCCAGATGGCATTTCTTTCTTTCTTTTTTTTAATGTTTATTTATTATTGAGACAGAGAGAAACAGGGCATGAGTGGGGGAGGGACAGAGAACAAGAGAGAGAGAGAGAGAGGGAGACACAGAATCTGAAGCAGGCTCCAGACTCTGAGCTGTCAGCATAGAGCCTGAAGCGGGGCTTGAACCCACAAACCGTGAGATCATGTCCTGAGCTGAAGTCAGATGCTTACTCGACTGAGCCACCCAGGTACTCCCCAGATGGCATTTCTTAACCCAGGCTTGAGGAGAGGCCTGGGTTTGAACATTAACCTAGGCAGAAGAATTACATCATGTCAACTTTGGGACTATATAGATTTTACTGACCCCGGGTAAGGAATCAGTCATAGTATCAAAATTATTATTAGAACTAGAAATCCCTTTGTCTGGTGCAATCTCCCAAGGGATGTTAAATGAACATCCATGATTACAGAATAATTTTCAGAAGCTGGCATTTTTGACACAAGATATATATGTGTAAGAATACTATGAATATAATCCTATTTTTCACTTGAGAGACGTTTTTATTTTAAAAGCATGGTCCAAAGCACTTTGAGAATGTACTTTTATTTTCACAAAGAGACAAATCTCTTTGGTTAGCATTTTATTGATTGCTAAAAAATAATAATTGCCTTTAAATATGTAGGAATACATTAAAGAAGCACAACATAATACATGAGAATATTGGCAAGACATAAAATGATAAAAATGTGTGTAAATGCTAACCGGAAATTGTATTTGCAGTAAGATTATAGGGATGTTTAATTATATAGTTATTCATTCATTCACTAGCTCTGATTAAATATTTACTCTTTACTAGGTAGTGGGAGTATTCCAATGGGGAGACATGATCCTTGCCCTCAAGAAGCTCATATATACTTCTTGGAGGCTACTTTTCATGGGAACAATTGTAATATATTATGAAAATATCACAGCAGAGGTTTCATAGGCTCAGCAAAGAGAGGGTCTGAGCCCTAATGGAAAAAAAATATCAGGAAGGATTTGTAGAAGAGGTAATGATAGATTTAAAACATTAAGAGTAAATATAGATTAAAAATTTTTTAAGGTTTATTTATTTTTGAGAGACAGAGTATGAGTGGCAGAACGGCAGAGAGAGGGAGACATAGAACCCGAAGCAGGCTCCAGGCTCTGAGCTGTCAGCACAGAGCAGATATGGGGCTTGAACCCATGAACTGTGAGATCATGACCTGAGCCAAAGTCAGATGCTTAACCAATTGATCCACCCAGGTGCCCCAAGAGTAAATATAGATTTTCTTGCTAAATCATTAAGGGAAGATTCATTGGGACGGAAGTCACACATTCTGGAAAGTGTATAGAATGTTGTGGAATGGAGAACAGCATGCTAACTAGGGAGCAGAGCACTCTTGGGAGAGTGGAGGCCAGTGAGTCTGGATACACAGGTAAGGGGTGACACTAAGGAGCTTTATGGAATATGCCAGAGTTTTTATTTAATCCTGAAGAAAAAAAAACCAAGCAAGGAAATAAGAAAATCCAATTTTCAAGTCAAAATGATGTTTCTGATGGCGGAGATAATAGAGAAATGGGAAGGTTTGAGCAATATGAATTTGTTTCCTATGACTGCTGTCAGAGACTGCCACAAAATCCATCATTTAAAACAATACAAATTTATTGCCTGAGAGTTCCAGAGGTGAGAAGTCCTACAGTCAAAGTGTGGATAGGACTGGGTTCCTTCTGGAGGCTCTTAGGAGAAGACTGGTCTCCCTGCCTTTTCCAGCTTCTAGAGGCCACCTGCGTCCCTCAACTCATGGCCTCTTCCGCCATGCTCAAAGCTGGCTGTGTGGCACCTTCAGGGGCTCAGTCATTCTGTCTCTGACGTCATGCCTCCCTTTTGAAGGATACTTGTGATCACATTGGGCACACCTGGATAATCCAGGAAAATTTCCCCATTTAAGACCCTTAATTTAATTACCTTTGCAAAGTGCTTTTTATCATTCTATGTAACACATTCTTGGGCTTAAGATGTAGACAGCTTTAGGAGGTCATTATTCCGTCTGCCACAGGGTAGGAGAAGTCTGAAATAGGGCTATCCTTTAGCAAACAGCTTCTCTAATCCAGATTAGCAACGAGGAGGGCTTAATTGAGGTTATGGATGAGCAATTTCACTCCGGGTGTTTAACTAAGAGAAAAAAAAAAAACCCATGTCCACAAAAAGACCTGTACAAAAATGCTCATAGCATTGGTTTATCATAGCTCCGAATTATAGTGTGAAGGTTCAGCAACAGGAGATTAGATAAACAAATTGTGGTATATTCATACAATGGGGCACTATTTAGCATTACAAAGGAACACATTTCTAATATTAGCAGAATGGATGAACCTCAAAATATTATGCCAAATGAAAGAAATCAGACACACAGAAATGAATGCCATATGACTCCATTTGTTTGAAGTTCCAGAATAGATGAAGCTAATCTCTGGTGAGGACAATCAAGAATGAGGCTGACTGGGGTGTCTGGGCGGCTCAGTTGGCTAAGCATCCAACTTCAGCTCAGCTCATGATCTTACGGTTCCTGAGTTTGAGCCTCGTGTCAGACTCTATGCTGACAGCTCAGAGACTGGAGCCTGCTTTGGATTCTGTGTCTCTCTCTCTCTGCCGTTCCCCTCCTTGTACTCTGTGTCTTTCTCTCAAAAAAAAAAAAAAAAAAAAAAGAATGAGGCTGATGGTGAGATTACCTGGAAAGGGGCATGAAGGAATGACAGAAGTGTTCTACATTTAGATTGGGGTAGAGATTGCTTAGGGGTCTAGCTACATTGAAACTCATCAAGCTGTATACTTAGGATCTGAGCATTTTATTTTTTATGAATTATACATCAGATGGAATATAAGTGAATTAAAAAAATAAGGTAGTAGCAGTGGGGATGAAAAGGGGAAAAGATCAAGAGCTATTTTGAATATAAAATTGACGATGATTTGTAAGCCATTGAATTAAACTGGGAGAAGAAAGAAAAAGAAAAATGTTTCCGAACAGCATTAAGAAAACAAAATCAACCAATATGGCTTTTAGACACAAATTTCTATTTTACCAGCACTATAAAAATAAGACACAAAGTGTTGACTAACGACTTACAAAAGAATAAATCATTTAAGAATTTATTTATTGTTCCTCTCCTTGTGCTTTACTTAAGAGGACTAAATGCCAGTTATTAACCTCAGAGGGGAGCAGTGACTGAGTTTGGATCTCTGGTGTGAAAAATAAGGGTGATAGGTTTCAAGCCTCTTTGCTAAGTATGTGTGTGTGTGTGTGTGTGTGTGTGTGTGTGTGTGTGTGTGTATAATTAACACTAACTTTGCTATATTCCATGACCAGTCTTTGAGGCAAACATATTCAGCAATTAGTGTTATTTATTTGGAACCTGAATGGAAGATTTTTCAGCTTTCTAGAGCTTTGGCCTGCTGTGAACATTAACATGGTCATCCATGCATTCCAAGTGATTTAAAGAATAAATTCAGTTAAGCTGCAGATTATTTTTAAAAGATGCTGTTATACTCAGTGTCATCATTCTGAAAATAAATGGGTCACTTTAAAGAATCTGAATAATTATTTTTGGAGTTTTATGTGAACATAAATCTGAATCTCTGTTACAACAATCCTATTGGTTAGCTAACTGCTAGTTTCTTTCCTTTGTTCTCTGCTCCACCCCTCCCCCAACCCACCTCTCTCCTGTCTTCTAGACTCCCCTCTCCCATTGACTTAGTAGGTAATATCCAGTTCCACATACTATTTGTATGCTGATAACTCTCAAATTTGTAGCTGTAGTCCGGGCCTCAAACAAGCCTCAGACTTACATTTCCCATATTACCCAGAGGTGGTGGCAATTCAAGGATTTGCAGGTTGAAAGAAACTCTAACAGTATCTATTGTCTGTATAGAGTCCACATTAGTCTACAGATATCAGTCTGGAGATGACTTGAACCTCTGATTATATAATATACTCCTATATCTCCCCATCTTTTCATGCCTCTGCCACAGTTTTCTTTGGGAAGCTACAGTAAAATATTTTTAAAAATCTATACTTTTGTCCTAACCAGCTCAGCTTGGAAACTCTGATAGCTTAGTTACCTATATATAATAATCAGTATAACTACCAGGTCTTTATTTATGATCTAATTTAATATTTTTTAATGTTTATTTATTTTTGAGAGTGGGGAGGGGCAGAGAGAGAGAGAGAGGGAGAGAGAGAGAGAGAGAGAGAGAGAGAGAAAGGGAGAGAGAGACTGAGAGACTGAGAGACTGAGAGACAGAATCCCAGGCAGGCTCTGTGCTGACAGCTCAGAGCCTGACACTGGGCTCAAACCCATGAGATGCAAGATCACGACCTGAGCTGAAGTCGGCCACTTAACCGACTGAGGCACCTAGGTGCCCAACATAGTTTACTATTTAAATTACTGTAATTTTATGTGTATCTGTGTCCTGAGGCAACTTAAAGAAAAGGTTTTGGTTTCTGAGCCTTTGCAAAATAAATTAATGAACACAAAAAGCTGTTTTCAACCAGGCTAATAAAAATAAACTAACTTTAATTGACCATGAGCCACAGCTCAAGTTGAACACCTGGCTCATATTGACCTTGTGAAGTCTCTGGTGAAACATTTTAAGCTAAAATTTAGCCAAGCAAAGTTTTCTACAATTTTGTTGAAAGCTGAAATTTAGTTCAGGTTTGTGAGAAAACAGAGTAAAGAAAATGGAGTTAAATGGAAGGAATAGAAGACATGCTGTGTCTATCTGGAGAGTTCTTTTGGTGCTTCTCTGAGGAACCATGATTTCTGCATTTGTGCTTTCACAAAACCATTTGTGAAATGAAGAGTCATGGCTTCTGTGAATTTTCTGCTATAAACCAGAAGAAACATCCATTTTCAATGTTAGCTTGACAGTAAATGGTTTTGAAAAATCAAAAGGGAAAATGCCTTCTTGTCACACTTTGAATTTTTACTGCATGGTCTGAATGGAATGGATAAAACATGGGAGGGTTTTTTTTCTCCCTATTTTACTAAAATATAATGTTTTGGGAAGACATTTAGTTGACTAGAAGTTAAAATTTATTGTCTGGGATATAATGTTGCATAATCTGGAGGTGTTATTATTCTGAGGACACACCAAAACCGAGAAATGAGAAGCTGTCACTCAAGGGTAAACCTTTCTTTGAGGGACTTTGCAGGGACTTTCTGCTGTTGGTCATCATTTACATGGTATGGAGCTGGGCAAGTTTTTTCCACCTTTCTTGGGATTTTCACTTACAAAATGAAATTAAAAATAATAATAGCATCAGCCCATGGGATTGCTGGGAAGATTAAATGGTATAAAATCTGCTAAATACACAGCACCAAGCCTAACATATGGTCCCTGTCAAATAAACATTAGCTTTATCCACATCACAACACCACCTTCATGCTCTCCTTCAGAACTAAAGGTCCTTGTAAGAGGACCTCTATCCTCTATCACTAGAGGATATAGATTTCAATCTTAATGTCATTATTGTGTCAGGATTTTTGTGGCAGCCAATGATTGGGGTTCAATAACTTTCAATTCAAACACCAAAAACACAAAAAGGAAGTTTATTGGCTGACAGCTGAAAAATCCAGGGAAATAACTGGTTATGACTTGATCTTGCAGCTCTAATGGTGCCATAAGAATATAGTTTCTCTTGGGAGTGTGACTCTGTATGCTGCCATGTCGGCTTTATTCCCAGCCCCCTTGGGGGTTTCAAGTTCTTGTTCCTATTTTTTTATTTTATTTTTAAAGGTTTTTTTAGCATTTATTTATTTTTGAGAGACAGATCATGAGCGGGGGGTGGGGGGACAGAGAAAGAGGGGCACACAGTATCCGAAGACAGGCTCATGGCTCTGAGCTAGCTGTCAGCACAGAGCCTGATGCGGGGCTTGAACCCATGAACTGTGGGCTCATGACCTGAGCCGAAGTTGGACGCTCAACCAACTGAGCCACCCAGGCGCCCCTTCAGGCTCTTGTTCCTAGTCTTGAATGTAGTGGCAGCAGAGTAGATGCTCCATCAGGGTGGCTTCCCTTACCTCTTCCCCTTCTGCTCTGTAAATGTTTCTAGTATCCTTAAGTCTAGGTCCTTTTGATGGTTTGTCTGCCTGCCTCTTGTGTTCTAGGGATTGCTTTATATTCTCTCTTTTTATTTTTGCTTTCTGGCTTCCAGCATGCTATCTTTCTAAGAAGCCAGTCGAGCTCTTCACAGCTTCCCTAGCTAACAGAGCACAGTTCAAGGTCCCCAGCAGCTGGGCCTATAGTCTCTTCACCCATGTTCTTTCCAGAAATGTAATGAATACTTTCACATGTTTAAGAAAATCACTATCAAGCCCGGAAAAGTCCCAATTTTCATCTGTTATAGCACTTACAAGACTTTAGACCAACATATTCTTTAATTTTACATTAAAAATTCTTATTTTCAAAAAAAACCTTTCTCCATGAGAAATTTGGAAAACAAAAGAAATAGAAGTCAGAAAAACACAAGGAAGAATGTGGAAATGGCTACTGCCCCACCACCTACAGAGCCCCTTTTACCTTCTTGCCATCCTTCCTTCCTTCTCTCCCCTCCTCGTCCTTCCTTTCTTCTTCCTTCCTTCCCCTCTTCTATTTTCTGTCTCCTTGTTTGAACACATGTGCTCATCTAAATGATATTATAAGTTCTCCTTCTACCCTCTGGCTGCTTCTTTTCAGTCTTCTCTGGATCTTCCTCATCTCTCTGACATCTAGATATTAATGTTCTCATGACTCAGTCATTGGGGATCTTCTTCATCTACTCATATTTCCAAGGTGATTTCATCCAGTCCCTGGCTTTAAATCCTAGCTGTATAGTGACAACTCTAGTTTAGGGCGACTCCATGAATTTTAGATTCATGTATCAAAAGTACCACTTGGAAATTCTGCTTGGATGTCAAGTAGGCCTTCCAAATAGGAACTGTTAATTTTTATGCCCAAATTTGTTCTTCTTGTACTTTCCCATCACAGGAAATGGTAGTTCCATCCTTCCAATTATTGAGGCAAAAACTTTGGTGTCATGCTCTATACTATTTCTTTTGCACTACACATCTAAACCATTAGCAAGTTTTACTTTACCTTCAAAACATTTTCAGAAACTGAACTCTTTCTCACTGTCAACTGCTAGTGCTCTAGTTAAAGAGTATTACTTGCCTACATTATGCTGTCTGCCTTCACCGTTGTCCCTCCTTGGCAGTCTGAGTGATTCTTTTAAAATGTTAGTGATTCTTTTAAATATCACTCCTCTTTTTGCAACTCCTCAAGGCTTCCCATTCACACAAAATAAAACCCCCAGTTTTTATTATGCTCTAAAAGCCCCTGGCTTTATGTGATCTGCATCCCCAGCCCAAACTGCTCTGAGATCTCATCTTTCATTTTCTATTTTCCTTACTCCCTTCTGACAGGAGACTTCTCCACCTCCTCCTAGTTCCTCAGTGGTCTCTGAGACAGCAGCTAAATTTTGCACTTGGGTACCTGCCTGAGAATGTCATGGGTCATTCCAGGGCTTTGTTCTATCTAATAGATACTTAGCAGTGGCCCCTGGTATCAGTTTACTGAATGTCACCATCTTACTTCTTCTACTCTCTTCTATTGGGTTGTGACACCTGCTCACACAAAGAAAAATTATACGTTGGCTCCACTTGGACATCTCTGCCCCCCCACCCCCAAGGTAAGTTCTGCTTGCCCAGATTTAATATCTCTTTCCTTACTCTGTTTTAAAAGCAAAATATAATCATTGTGCTTTCAGGGAGTAATAATAATAGTAATAATAATAATGCAAAATATATTTCTATGGCCCTGACCTGCATACTTCGAAGGAACTCTAAATTGTCTTGATTCCTTCCACATTGGTCTAGGAGAAATCTAGAGTGGTCAGAGTTGGAAATTTAGAATCAAAGTCATTTGTTTTCTACCTTACTTGCTCTGGCTCATCAGGTAATGCCTACATGCTACTGATGCCAAAGGTGGCAGATATACCATGGATATTGACTGCAGGTGTCCTTGTCCTTCTAGAGCTGTCATTGCCCAGGGCCAGGGAGCCAACATTTTTCTCTAGTTCCCTGGTGTTTGACATTAAAGGCACTGATGGTACTGCTGTCACAGCCAAAGCTCTTAACCATGATGACAGCATCTTTCAGTGTCCCAGTGAATTTATGGACTCTAGCTCTTTAACTAGTCCTGCTTTGTTTTTGCAACCCACTCCTGCTAATCTCGGGTGTTAAGTAACCATTTGGGTGGCAGATGCTGTGCACATATTCATACATGGATAATACACACATTCACTTGTTCCAACCAGGTATCTGTCATGCACAAAACACAGGTATAGACTCTGGGAATAGCACAATTAGCAAATCATACGGGGTCTCTACCCTCAGGTAATTTACCTTCTAATGGGTGGAGGTAGACAACCAAGCAAATAACTTGCTGCTTTGCATCATTTCAGATGGTGAATGCAATGAAGAAAAATAAGGCAAATTAAGGAGGTTGAAATAAGATAGTTATTTTGGCCTTCTCTGGACTCACAAACTAACATACAGATCAAACTCTATGGTATCAATTTAAAAAGCCCTTATGCTGTTGCAATCAGTGAAAGCATTAGCCCCTGACAACATCCAGTCTTATAGCTCCAAGAAACGTTAAAACTCGCTTCAGACTCCCATTTAGAAAGTGACAGGCAATATGCAGTTTCGTTCTCTAAGAGAACGAGTCCAAGTCCAAGTGACACAGGGACCAAAAATCTGTTAGAGTACAGGTGGAGCTTTGGATCCCATCTTCCCACTCTCTTTTATGTAAAAGTGAAAGTGACTTTGGATGAAAGACTTGGACACAACTCAAAGCAGAGTTGTTTGTCTAACTTTAGGAGCTGTGGGGGCTTTGAAAAGCCTAGGGTTACAAGACAGAGTGGCAGTGACTAAGCCTGGCTAACTCATTGGGGAAAGGAAGGGCCTCTTTCATCTCTCCATACAGTGAGACCAGTCTGAAAGGCCACACATCTGCCCAGCCCTACAGACTTTTGGTCTTTCAAATCTGAGACGGATGTGCTTCTCAGCTGAGAGAAGATGGAATGGTCCTGAGGCTGAAGGCAAATCAACAGAAAACTAAAAACTGATTCTGAGGTGATTTCTAACAAGTCATGTCTTTGATAGAAAAGGCAGTGGAGCAAGAAAAGCCCTTCAAGCTGCAGTAGTTTTTTTCTTTATGTGTTTATTCTCTGTGCTGTGTGCATTATTAAAATGATTATTCTATAGTGAATCACTGAGAAGGAACCACTTGTGTAATAATTAATATTGACTTTCTAAAACCGTCAGAATTCAGAGACTCAGCACTGTCAGGCTAGGCCCACTCTTTATAACAAATGGGAGATGCCATTCTCAATGGTCATGGTTTGGCAACAGCAAAGAAAAATGAGGCTTAATTTTAACTGTGTTGCATCATAAAAAAGAGGAGAGTTAAATGTATACAGATGTATAAATATTTAAGTCAGATTTTTTCGACATCTTAAAGAAAATTTTATAAATATATCAATTTGACTCTCCAATGAAAGAACTTTTAAAAGAATATAGTAATATTAATTGCTACTAGAAAGGAACACTTTAAAAAGAGTAATGGAACCCTTTGAAGGCTTTTCCTCTTCCATAAGCAGGACCACTTATCTCCCCGAGAGCACCATAGTGTAATGGTGATCAGATAGATTGTCGCTAGACTGCAGTCTTCTTGCCAACAGTGGGACCAAGGACAGAGTTCTTAATCTCTCTGTGCTTTCATTTTATGCAAATAGAGATAATAATGGTACTTACTTAATGTGTAAGGGTGTCACACAAGTAATAGACAAAATGTATCTACCAAACTGTTAAATAAATAATAGCTCCTACTGTGACTGCTCATCATTATCAGCTTTATCACTCATGTTGCATGATGCAGGAGTGACGGTTCTCCTGAAATCCCAGGACTCAAGAGTCTAAAGAAAATGAATTCAGAGACAAACCAAGAAATCTAGTATACCAATAGCCCTAATGAATAAAGAGGATTTGAGAGGGGATTCCCTAAGGTTTTGAGTTTTATTAAATGTAAGGCTTAATCACAAAAGGGCTGAAAGACCCATTAGGAGAGAAAGTGGTGTTTGATGGCTTCTGTTTGTCCACAGCTCTCTCTCTGAGGTACAAGTAGATGACAGTTATAGGTTGCACCTACTAAATTTGGTGTGTGAAAACATGTTCTTTTGTACTGGGCTTCAAATTGGCTCCTCCTTCATCTTTATAATTTAGCAGGATCCCAAGGCCTATCGATTAATATTATTACTTTGGAGAGTACCATTTTCCATTGTGTTTCTGTTTCTAAATATGGTCCTTGAGTCTCTCTAAAGCCACACCTACATTCAGATGCAGAGAGAAAGGGCCAAACGTTATAGAGCAGGCACCAAGGACATCAAGTTCCTTCTTTGTACTTTATGTAAACGTATTCAGTTTTCACAACTTCACTTTGAAGATGTTTATTATCATTCCTGGGGGACTGGAGAATTAGGTGGCTTGTCCGAGATCACTCAAATAGAAGATGATTCCTGTTCTGTGGATTAGACAGATTTGCCAGTTGTAAGTGCAGTATGACTTTAATTCACCAAGTTCTGAAGAGAGCATAGAGTTTTAGAACCAGAGAGTCTTACTTCATTACTTACTAACTGTTTATTTGGCAAGTCATTTAACCTTCCTGATCTTTACTTTCTACTACATTAAATGAGGCACAGACCAACTGCCTACTTCAAAGGATTGTTATGAGGATTAAGTGAGATGATGAATAGAAAGTGCTTCAGAATCAGACAGCTCTGGTTTCAAATTCCTACTTTACCAATGGAGGAACTTGGCCAAATTATCTCAACTCTCTTCACCTAAGTGTTCTGATCTGCTAAAAGAGCTGAATTATATATATATTTTTAAGGTGTTGCTTTTAAGGTATAATAATGTATGTGATTCACCTAATTCAAACACTAGAACACGATATAGACTTCATAGATGGCTGCATCTAATATTTTTTTGCATAATTTAAAACATTTTATATGTGTAATTCTATGGGCCCAATCTATACATAACTCTGTATAATTATTGAGAATGTAAATTTGAAAATATGGTGACATTTATGAACACATGGCAAAAATAAAAGTCTAAAATTCTCCCTTTATTTTGCACATAAATTATCATAAAAGATATTTTTTCCAAAGTGTCTAAACACTAAATACATAAATTACATACATGCCCACCTTACTTAAACTCTGCAAATGGGAAAGTTGTGACCTATTGCCAAGATGACTTACCATATTTGTTAAAGGGTAGTTGTGCATCTCTTGTAAACTGAAAACAGAAAATTTACATAGAAATGCAGATCCAGGGGCCCTGGGAGGCTCAGTCAGTTAAGCATCCAACTCTTGATTTCAGCTCAGGTCATGATCTCACAGTTTCATGACTTTGAGCCCCACATCAGGCTATGCATGACCATGCAGGAGCCTGCTTGGGGTTCTCCCTCTCTATCCCTCCCTCTGCCCTACCCCTGCGTGCACTCTCTCTGTCTCTCTCAAAATAAATAAATAAACTTTAAAAGTATAAATCTAGCTGGTAGTAGTCTGACAGTTGTTTTGCACATCAATTTACCTGGTTTTCTATTTTGGTAGAGTTTTGGCTGGGCTCACAGTAGCTCAGCTAGAACTTAAGATTCCCCATCTCCCTTGGCATGGCCCGATGATGATATGTCTGCCAAGAAATATGAGCAGAAGTGAGTGTTCCCCTTTCAGGTGTTGTCCTTAAGGCACTGTAACTGTACTCCTTCTGGATCCTTCCCCCTCTCATCCTGAGCGTGGTTACCACCACGCCATACTTGGAAGCTACGTGTTAAGAATACAAGAGTTGCTTTTCCAGTCTGGATTCCTGAAGAGTCTTCTGGAGTAGCACTGTCCTATATTCCTGAAGCAGATGGACGGTTCCACAGAAGAGACTTAAACATTCCCTGTCTTTAAAACATGGGGTCTTTTTCTTATAGAAGCTCAAACTTTGCCCTTTGCCCTAGCTAATACACAATTAAAGTCAGAAAATGGGCAACCAGGTTGGCCAGCTATTCCCTTTCTCTGAGAGGCAGAGTTCCTAGCAAAAAGAAATGTACAAGGAAGAAGCAACGCTCATGGAATAAAGCTTTAAGGTTAAGTTTCATTTATAATTAACAACAGTGAAAGGAAAGCTTTTATTGAATTTTTCAGCAGTTTAAAATTTCTTCCCATAAACATGAAGATCCAAACCAGCCCATGAACTGTGGTTCCAAAGCACACAGCCTTTTCATTACTGCAGATGTTACGTTTATCTAATTTAAAAACATTATTCTGGTAATTTTGGTCTTATGTTGGCTGCGGAGAACTTACATGCAGTGACTAATAGGCAAATAATTTAAGAAGCTGCTTCCTTAAATGTTTTATAGACTTGAACCTTCTCTTTCTGAAAGATTAGACTACATTTCAACTTCTGGGGGAAAGCATTTACTCAATTAATGACTTGAGAAAGAGTGTTTGAATACATGATGCAGCAATGGTATTAATGCAATAGATGATTGCTAAATATTCAGTGAACTTCAGTGAGAAGAGAAAATTATGCTTTTTGCCCTAAAAAAAAGAAGAACACTTTCTCTTTCACCTCTCTTTCCCAAAATGATTTAAGAAATCTGCCTCACAGTTTACAAGACTGGGTGAGAGTAAATTCTGGGCAAAATTCATAATGAAAAAGACAAACACATAGTGTATTTATAAATTTATGAGTAAGGATTTAAATCATGGGGGCCTAGCAGTCTAATCAACAACCAATGTTTTTGTTTCTGATTAAGTTGTGTGATTTTTTAAAGGTGATAGAAGTCACCAAAACCATGAAATCCATATTTGTCAGAGAAAGGAAATATGAAATATCAAGTTCTTTATTAAGTGCATTATTTTTAAAATCAAAGACCCTAGTCTTCCTCTTTATCATATAAACCACATCACCAGCCTCTGATGTCTAGTTGCATTGGAAGCTGCATGCCCTTAGGACATGCTCAGAATCGGCAGTTCTCTGGAACCTAGGGGCAAGAAATCTCTAAGCCAACCTGAAGGCTGTCTTCCATCCTTATAGTTCCAACAGTTCGAATTAAGAGCTCCAGTCATCATAAAATATAAGAAAACTTCTAGACTGCAGTGGTTTTCAATGCCAAATAACACCATGGTTGTATTTTTAGGAGTGACTTTTCATGGTGAGAACTTTGAGTTAGAACAGTTTTTCAGTATAATTGAGTTCCGTTATAATCCTGAGGGGTCTGAGGAGTCTACAGGCTTTATCAGACTGCCAAGGAGTCCACAACCACAACATGTTTAAGAAACCCTGATCTAGAGCACTGGGGATTAGTAGGTGTTGGTTAAGACTCAGCACTCCAACCAGACTTGAGATGAGAGCTGGGTTCTACTTCTAGCAGGGAACTGGCAGTGTGAAAGTCAAGCAGGATGCTAGAATTCAGTGTTTGCTTAGTTCCCCAGAATACAATTTAAGACCCTTCCATTTTTGCTCTCCTTGGCCAACACACACATTCATGGTGGCTAATAGAATACACACAACTCCACAAACAGTTTTTAGAACTTTGTTTTACACACCAAATTCCTCACCATTGACTTCTAAGTGATCAGTAAAATATCGCTATAAACTAAATTCAATATAAATATGAATTCAAGAAAATGTTATTTTACAGGAAGAAAAGGTCAAATATCTAATTGTTAATCTACCAGTGAGATCATTTTTTGTCAATCACTAGACATTCTTCTCTATTGTCCTTTTGTTTTCTGAGACTTTAGTGCTATTTCATAGGTTGTGTTGATATGGACATATTGTAGGCTAAATAAACTATTGTGTTTTATAAACACTTAGGGAACAACCAAACTTTGTTTATACTTTGCTGAGCAGTTTTTGTCATTTCTAAACCCATTTATGTTTGAAAAGGAAATCTCATTTACACATCCCCCAAACAGTTTATCCATCTAAACCTGTTCTATGAAAATCCATTCAAAGCCAAAGCAGTTTAGATTTTTACATCTAAATCTATCTATTTATCTATCTATAATATATCTATCATCTATCTTTTCCTTTCCAGTAGAATGCAAACTATTTCACATTCTTTTTTTCTAAATTCCAGTTGGAATTCAGGACTTTGGGCTCAGTGGAATGACTGGAAAGATGTCTGATGGGACTGAAGAAACCTAGCTTCAGATAAGACTCTAGAACTCAATAGCTGCAAAACTTTGGCCACTTTACTGAATTTGGTCTTTCTCAGTTTGGTGACACATTAGAATTATCCAGAAGCTTTAAAACATGTTTCCTGAGGGTCCTTCTTTCCCCCAGGCTTGAGTTCAAATAGTTTGGCATCAGGTCTAGCCTTCCATACTTTTTACATGTTTATTTATTTTTGAGAGAGGGAGTGCACAGCAGAGGAGGTGGGAAAAGGGAGACAATGAATCTGAAACCGGCTTCAGTCTCTTAGCTGTCACACAGAGCTTGATGCGGGGCTCAGACTCACAAATGGTGAGATCATGATCTGGGTTAAAGTCAAAAGCTTAACTAACTGAGCCACCCAAGTGCCCCCAAAATCAGAACTTCCTTTATTATGAGGTTGACATTTTGGTTACCATGTAAATATTTTTACAATGAATGTCTTGGATTTGTTAAGCAATTTGATAATCTTGCTCAAAGTTTTACATTATTACTTTTGTTTCTTTGTCTTTATTGATTTTAGAGAAACAAGAACATGCCCTGTAGGCTACTGGCTACATAGGATCATTTGAGATGTGTTGCATCAGGTTCTTAGGAAGCAGAACATGAGATAGGGATTTGGATGCACATAATTTATTGAGAGAGTGCTCACAGGAGAAAGGGAGTGAGGGAAGTTAGCTTGCACAGGGAAAGAGGTTAAGCAGTGATGTGTCTTCAAGAGAACTCCAGGCTCAGTCTGATCCCACAGGGAGCTCAGAAGCATCAATAACACCACAAAGTTTGTCCCACCTGAGGCAAGGGAGACAATCTTCTGTATCCCAGTGGCAATCAGATTTTGGATGAAGGCAACTCTTGGGAGAAGACAGACAGCTGTGCACCATGGCAATTAGGTTGGAATGTGTACACTGGCTGGTGTAAGAGGCCTGGGAAGGATACCCACCACATTTAATCTCCTGATCCAAGTGTTATTCTCCCCATTTGTCATATATGTTAATAATTTCATTCCTTTGTGTATTTAAGTGTCGTGAGCAAGATGAAAACATCCTTTCAGTGGGTCACATTTTAGGTTGACAATTTGGCTATCAAGGGAGGAGAGACAGATATTTACTGAGCACCTATTAGGTGTTAGTTGCTATGAGGTACCATCATCCTCCACAAATATTTTTTTACATAATTCAAAGGATACTTTAGAGAGAAACATTTGGTTATCTTGAAACAAATTATATTTAAGAGGGAAATTTGGAGAAAAGGAGTAATTTCCAAGGAGAGAACACTACAAACTTTGAGGATATGTAACAAATGTTAATATTTGGTATCCCAAGTGCAACATTTATTCGGGAAATTGATGCTAAACACATGAGTAAATAAATGGCACCAGGTGGTAGAATGATGGCAAAAAAAGGCTATTAGTAGAATATGGCTTATTCATAGTTCATCCCAGAGTTAGGGGAAGAAAAGAGAACCCAAAGGGTAGGGATCAGATTTAGACTGGAGCTACACAAAGACAGGATTTCTCTTCCAGGAGGACTTTATTTTTAAAATTGAGAGTCTACTGTTATTCTGAGGTATTTATCCTGAAAGATAATTGATTTAATGTGATACCTGACATATTACCGATTATGCCAATATTCTGTAAACTCCTACTCTGTGTACCAAAGCTGGGGCTTGTTGATTTGATAATCCTGGTGGAAAACATTTGTTCATTTCTCTACAATCTTCCAGGCAGAGTGCCCATCAGATTTTCATCAGCCTTGCAAATACATTCTTCTAGCATGGGACATGATTTCATTAAGTTGTGCTGGAACTTTCTTCTGGGGTTACACGAAACAAACTGCAGGTGTGAGTCAGGATGTTATTCACTTCTCTGTACTGCAGACTCCTACCCTTGTAAACTCCGGTCTGCTGTCGAATCAGAGTGAGCTTCAGAAAATCCACTTTTTTTCTTGTCATCAACAAGCCCCTCTACCAATAAAAGTGACTCATCTGTATCCTGAGAATACTGGTATTTGGTTGTTGTTTTTTTATCCTCAAATTTCAATACCAGAAAGAGCCCCAATTTGCAAAAAATAAACACCCGCTTATTTCACTTCCTCATCTCTCTCATCTAGCAGCTGTTGAAAACCGTGATGTTCTCCTATGGGCCTACTCAACCATTTGAAGTTTGCAGTATTTTCCATTCAAAACATTAACACATAAGCAAATGTTTTATTAAAAATTAGTAAAGTGCCCACCAGCTAAAGATATAGTGAGTTCAGAGATACAGATATAAATATGCTGGCAACTCAGATAAGCTATAGGCTCCTTGGAATTTCTTTTATGGGCAATAGATTTACGTTGGTTTGCTTATCGTCTCTACATGGACACCTTGGTGCTATCCTGAAAAAAGCTGGAACTGGTCAGATAGGCAAGGTTGCTGGTCATGGAACAGAATAAAGCTATGTGGTAACAAACATGGGTTTGCCTTGGTCCAGCGCTCACACCAGTGCCTCTCTACCTTTTCTCCTCCTAACCCATGTGACTGATGCATTTAACATGCCAAACACTACCCCATAGATGGGGGACATCCAGGTGGGGTAGAGTAGCTATGACCCCAGTGGACAGTTGACCTCATTCCTTTCTCACGAAAGGAGCAAATCACAGTGAAATAGAAGATTGGAAATCTTAACAGAAGGGATTACTCTTTAATCTACCATATTACTTGCCATTCATGATTCGCTTTGAACTGTTGCTCCTTAAAGTGCGAAAAGCACCATGTGACCTGTGAGATATGTTCTGGTGCATCTCAGCACTGCAGACGCTCAGGCCACTCGCAGGAGTGGTCAGCGGTCCTCCACTGATTCCTGCAGCCACGAGAGGCAGGATGGCAGCAGTGCGGGCATGGCTAGAGCGGAGCTAGAAAACCTGATTCTACCCGTGCCCCCATGGTTAAAGCTTTACAAGTGTTATTTCAAAAGCATGAGACTAGATTAGATGATTCCTAGTCTGAACAGAAACTTAAAATCACAGTCTTAGTCTCCAGTAATCAGCTAAGTGTTTCATAGAGATTAGCAGTAAAACTCTCTTGTAGCCCCAGAGAGAGGAGGTCAGTGAAAGTGCAGATGCTGTGACTGAGGAGGACAATTTGGTGAACACAGGCTCTGTGTCAGGCGCTCAGTTGGGGATTACCTGTACTTCTTTGAAAAACTGAAAAGAGTAAGTAATCATTTCCTTTTACAGATGAGGAAAGAGACTTCAAATGCTTAAATAATTTGACCAAAGTACTACATGGAGTTATACAGAGAACTCTCCTATCAAAGCCACACATTTTCTTCTTCTTCTTTTTTAATGTTTATTTCTTAGAGAGAGAGAGAAAAAGAGAAAGAGAGAGAGAGAGAGAGAGAGAGAGAGAGGGAGACACAGAATCTGAAGCAGGCTTTAGCCCCTGAGCTGTCAGCATAGACCCCAATGTGGGGCTCCATCTCATGGACTGCGAGATCATGACCTGAGCTGAAGTTGGACACTGAATCGATTGAGCCACTCAGGTGCCCCAAAGCCACAAACTTTTAAGTACATTTAGAACTAGGACATAGGCTCCTTCTTTTTTTGGATCTTTTATAGTTTGATGGGTATCCTAAATGTCCAACAACAGGCTACTGTGAAAACATCAGAGTGAAGCTATAGAATGTAATACCAGTAACTAAAAATGATGTGAAGCAAATATATTGTTGAGTGCAAAATAATATAACAAGTTCGTCCTATAAATGTGTATTTTTAGCCATAAAAATGCATCAGTGTCTTTCCAGTGGTTGAGTGTGGGAGGCAGCATTTGAGGTGAATTCCACTTTTTTTCCCTATCAGATTTTCTAAACTTTCCATAATGAACAACTGTGACTTTATTGCTTAAACATGTTGAGCCTCAGTTTGCTCATCTGTAAAGTGGGGATAATGATAGTACCTGCCTCATAGTGTTGGAATGATTACATGACAAAATCTGGTAAAATGCTCATGCTAGTGCCTGGTAAAGTGTATGCACTAAATAAGTGTCTGTCACTGAAGAAAAAAAGAAAATCTTATTGTAAAATGAGTTCTACTTGCTCTTTAATTGTTATCTAACATAGATTAATTTTAAAAATCATTTAAATTAAAATTAATGTTTAAGGGATACCTGGATGGCTCAATTGGTTAAGCATCTGATTCTTGATTTTGGCTCAGGTCAGGGTTGTGAGATGGAGCCCCACAGTGGTCTCTGCACTGATAGTGTGGAGCCTGCTTGGAATTCTCTGGCCAACTCTCTCTCTGCCCCTCCCCTGCTCACATACTCACTCTCTTTCTCTCTCTCTCTCTCTCTCTTTCTCAAAATAAATAAATAATCATTAAGAAAAGCAAAAAACAAAGTTAATGTTTGAGTTTTTTTAGAGATTACTATCATTCTGGAAGATAATTGTAGGCTCTGGGAGGTATGCTCCCACCCAAACTGGACTGTAGCCCATTTTTACCAAGGCCAAGGCTTCAAGCATTAATGTATCTGATGCTGTATAATTAATGCAAAAACTTTACTGAAATGCAAGTGCAATGGAAGCTCCAGCCAGAGACTAAACTGTGTTGTTTACAATGGGACTGAGGCTATGTCTCGGCACGTCCAGGAGACCGGTAAAGGCTACCTCTCCTGTATCTACTTGCCCGACAGACTGAGAATTCTTTTGGGAAAAAACCTAGGGGAACACAGGGGAGACACTCCAGTTTGAATTAAAGAAAGAAAAAAAAAAGGCAGATTTGCAGGAGAGGGTTGATTTTGAGGTGTGTTTACCATGCTTTGGCCAAGCAAATGGATTGTCCAACTCCCCAAGATTTGAGGAGATCCGGTGCAGAGCTGGCTGCAGAAGAGGGCAGGGAGCCATACAGGGAAATGTAACAAGAGTCTAAGGGCCCTCTCTGGAGCAACAGCATTCATGGATCAAAGAGTTTATGGGGCTACTGGCCCCATCTATTTTAGAAAAGAACATTTGCTTTCTTGTTAGGTAAATTCCAAAAACAGCTAATGTGGCCTCCAGGATCCATGGGATGTTGTTAAAATCCCAGAGAATGCTAAATCAGCAAACCCTTTTTTCTGCTGATCTACCTAGGAGGGAAAAAAGTGCTGCGCAAAATCCTCTGCTCATGTTTTCACTTTTCCAGTGTCTTTTCAGGATGAGCCCAGACAGATGGTTGAACAATTGCCCTTTGGATAGTGCATGAAGATAGCTGAGCAAAGGGCTTGAGAATTCTGAAATACAGATCAGATAAAATCCTTATAACTTAATTTTCTTGAGTTCTCTAACATTCTTTTATTTGTCAACGTTACATATTAAAATTTTATCATGCCTGAAATGTTTATTCCTGCAGTCAAAATCACTCCAGGTTGCAATCTTAAATATATTGCTATTTGGTTTTATTTCATCATCCATCCTGATAAAAACTGGCATAACCTTGAGCTTGAATGTTTACTGTCATTGGATTAGTGTTTCTTATGGTGATACACCCATTCCACTGGGTAAAATTCAAAGCTGCAGCAGGCTGGGAGATATGACTGTCAACATCCAGAAAGGGGAAATATAAACGACCATGATGCATGAACAGTCAGTTGTCAGGGCTTTCCTGGTCTCAGTAGGAACAGATTTTTGCCATAAACATCACAAGGGTGTGTCATCCTGGTTGTATAAGCAAATTATACACCTCCAGGTGTGCTGGTCTTGTGATACACACTCAGCATCCTTTAGAGGAGGGATTCCAGCCCTCCTCTCGCAAACTGTTCCTGGAAGGACCTAATCCCTCGCACAGCTGTGCTCCATCTCATTTCTATTCCTAAAGAGAGGAGATGGGTTAGTAGCTGTATAGACAGAAAATTGTTTTCAGAAGGAGTTGGGAACAGAGTTGTAATAAACATAATGTCTTCCAGACCAACTTTTTATCATTCAGGCAATCAGAACAGACACTCAGTCAGACAGAGAGCTTTTCTCCCCTTTTCTGATGCTCCTTTAGAGGCTGATTTCTTTTAATAATATGTCTTTATACTTGGCTTCTCAAGCAGGAGACCCATCTTAGTACTTATAAAGTGAGCTTTCTTTATCAATTGTCTTGACTCAGATTTTCCTATATCTGCCCTCTCTTCCATCTAAGATAATTTTAGAGTCTCAGATCTCATTTTCTTCTCATACCTCTTTTGTCTTCATATTCATCTGTCCAAAATATCTTTATGACTCAGTACCTACCTACATCAACTCCATGGTAGATTGGGTTTGTCAGTTTCCTCAGGTGTGTGACTTTCCTTTTACCTTTTTGCTTGTGTCTACAGAATCTGGTCATATGAATCTGTTTAAATGTTTCAGTTTTCCTTGTTGAGGAAAGTTCTTTTATTATACAAGTTCCATCTTTTCACTGACTTTAGAGAGACAATGTGTGCTTGTCATTCAGACCCAACCTACACCATTCATGTTTGTAAATTTATTCTTATTTCACTGGATTAGTCTCAACATACCTTGTTTTTAAGTTCTCTACTGACATTTTTCTTGGGTGATTTTTTTCTCACTGGTTTAAAACTTTGAGCCCTTGCCTTCTAAATGGAGCCAACTCTCATTCTCAAGAAGAATCTTCTGATATTTTGGTGTCACAGTGACACGCAAGGAAAGCTGGCTCTGCCATAGAACTTCGTTAAGAACTACATAGCCACTGCTGCCTTCATTTATTAGACATTCAGCTCTTCTGCCTCCCAAGAAAAGAGAACCAATGGGATCCCAAGGAATAACTTAACACTATGATCATACCCAGAGTCCCAGACACACAGTGTCTTCATTTCTCTCTTTCTTAAAATAGGTGTTGCTTTTTGTTATTTCAGCCATTCATTGCTCCTTAGGCTTATATAATAAAAACTATCTTTTTATCCTCTCTTTCCTTGATAATGTTACCTATATATTTTGAGCTGATTTTATATGTCATGGCAGCTAAATAACATTTGACTAGAACGTTCAGTTGAAACTATTAGAAGTCTTCCACAGAGCCGTTGCATTAGACGAAAGGCTCAGGCAGGTGTTTGTTCTAGCCTCTGTCTGATCAGTTCTGCTAGAAGTGGCAGTGCACTGAGAAGAATTGTTATAATGAAAGTGCCATCAGCAATAAAATCATGTCCATGAAAAGTTTTAGGACTAAAAGGAAACTGAGTATTCTAGTTCCATAATTTTAGGATGAGGAGACTGAAGTGCAGAGAGGTTGCTTGTCCAGAATTTCAACAAGGAAACAGGGCATAACAAAGTGAATATTGCTTCCATGAGATTTAGTGATACACATTTGTCAGTATTCGTGTGCTTAACATAAGATCCTTTTCCAAATACTTGGGGCTTATTTCTCCTCACCCCCCCCCCTTCTCATTTCATCCATTATAAGGAAAGCTCTTTGACTTTTTTTTTTTTTTGAGAGGGTGTGTGCACACATGCACGAACAGGGGAGGAGCCGGGGGGGGGGAGGGGCAAAGAATCTTAAGCAGGCTCCATACTTAGCATGGAACCCAATATGAGGCTTGATCTCACTACCCTGAGATCATGACCTAAGCTGAAATCAAAAATTCAATGAACAACCAACTGAGTCACCCAGGCACACCCCTTTCTGACTTCTTAAAGAAAAATACGGGATTTTTGTAGATGTCTATGTTTGTAACAATGCAAATACAAATTATTATCTGGTGCAGTATGACTAGGGAGCATAAGTTCTATTTGTTTAGTCACAGCAATAAAATAAGTCCTGGAACTATTCCATAGTTTTTTATCTTTCCCCCAAATAGTTTTTCTCAAACTTTCCTGAATCTACTTATCCCTCCTTCCTTCCCCTTTGGTCACACATTTGAGCTTGCCACTTCTAATCTCCTGTAGATTAAGAAATATTCAGGTAAATATTGTATGTTAAGTAATATTTACTAAAGCTCTTAGTGAGTGATCAGGAACATAATATAGGCTTTCAGGCTACAATAGACCCTTTTCTGTTTATTTTTTTAAATTCAGGTGATGATCTTGTGATCTCCAAGGAAGGTGAGAATAAGACATTTCTCTTACTTAACCCTACTGAGAAGATATCAGTATTCACCCATAACACTCAGTTTAAGAGGGTTCCTATCCATGTGTTTTGAATGAATAACCCAAAACACTAGTATTTGAATTTACAGGCCTGAGAGAAAACTGAAATTCTACTCTTCCAAACATATTTTAATTGATAATTTTGGATTACCTCCTATGTTCTATGATTTTCCCCAGACCAATTAACAACTCCATTTAGAAAAGAATGGATGGAGTAAACTCATTTCAGAGCTGTAGTGTGAGATGTATTCAGAAGCTCAATGCTCTTGATCCAGGAAATGAAAGAAGCACTTTGTCAGGGATGCTGGCTTCCCACGCCTTCCCTCTGCTGAGCAGGTAAATGGAAATAGCCAGAATATAGCTGGCAGAACAGAAACACCACTGGACAGGTCTCTCTTTGTGAGTAATGAAGCACTATTCCTTCTAAATGTCCGGGTTCTCCAAACAGAGCAAATGCTTTTGGGGTTTCATTTTTTTCCTCACATACTGGTTTCTCACCTTAGAAAGAAACTTCTCTCTCTGTCTCTCTCTGTGTATATAAATACCTACGCGTTTCGAGATAGTGATTATAAGCAAAGTAAAGGAGGAAGATGTGGCCTGCAGTGGATCCAGGAATGACTAACTACCAGTAGCAGAAATCCCAAAAGTTCAAAATAGTAACAGCCCAGACTCATTATTTGTTCTCATTAACAAGGGATTAGTGGGAACAAATGGCAGTAATACTAAATCAATTTCAAAGTCATCCTGGCTTTGTGAATTCTACCATCACAAAGGATTGATTCTAAGAAACACATTGCTTTTTTCTACAATTTCTTTTTGTCCTTGGGTACAAATATTTGAGTCCTCTGTTTACCCAAATATTAAAGTTAATTTCAAAATGAAGTGTCAACTTGTTTTTGGTATTAGCTTTTCTAAAAGAGAATTATTGAATATTCTTTCTTTCTTACACAGCAACATTCATGTTAACTGGTACTGAATGCTATGAAATTCAGTGATTACTTAGAATTCCTCATTTAATTAATTTCATGTGGTATTTCTAAGTGTTTGGCATTTAATTTATTAGTCTCATATATTTGTTCTGGGATATTTTGTCATTAACATATTTAGAAACTTGGTTCTGCTTTGCTTTCATGTGATCAGTTGTGGTCTTTGAGGCCCAGAACAGTCACAGGCTGGATTGAAAACCTGAATTTAGACACTGCATCTCACCGTCAACTGAACACACAGCTTGAGCCTTATGTGCTCCTCAATATGACTGATAAGGAAGAGAATGAATACATGTGATATTTTCAATTTTTATCAGTTATTAATAATATCTGCTGCTTGGTTGTTTAAAAATATATATTATCAACTATGAACCTTTACTTTGATGATAGCATTATTTTACTGCTACATTTTGGTATTCCTATAGATTTTATTTTAGGAGAGTGACCTTATCTATCCAAGTTTTTAAACCATTCAGTTAAGTCGCTGTGGATTTTTTCTTTCGTATCCATCAATATTTCTTGTTCAGAGTAATGCAAATGAGTTGAGAGAGAGGGAAGAGAGGGAGGAGGGAAAAGGGGAGGTGGGAAAGGGGAAAAGGCATAGTAGTGTGTGCTTTTTGAAATAAAGGAAAAATACTTGAGCACAAAATGAACGTGTATAGGGAAGAAAAAGTCAAATGAAAAGTAAATATGATTTCAACTGTATTAGGAGATGGAAATAAAGTTTTATATTTTTCATAAAATGATAATAAAAATTCCCATGAAAAAAATTTAAAGACATGCTATGTATTTCAAGTAATGATTTTTAAAGTGTTCAGGCTACTTGGATTCCCAGTCATGTAATAAACTAATAACAGAATTTCAAAAGCCATCATTTTAGGAAAAAAAATAATCTTAGGTTTTCAAGTGATTGTGATTCTGTTTCTTGACACAAAATCCAAAAGAATCAAATGCTATATACCTAGCCTCTCACACACTACTGTCCCCAGGCTGGTGGCTGGTGTTAGCAATAAGAGCAGAGACCTAGCAGGGATAAACACAGAGGAAATGGGGCTTAGGAGGTACACAGAATATTTTCTATCATAGGTGGAAACGTTCTTGGGGGACTGTCAAAACTTAACCTGAAGCCAGTCTCTGGGAATCTATGACTCCCTTAGAAAATAGGAAAATGTCTAGATTGTCACTTCAAAACCTGTTAGTCACCAAAAACTTTGCATTTGTTATTAAGATCTCTCAAAAATAATGATTTCACTCTGCCACGTTGACATTGTTTACTCCTTATTGGCCTCTGACTCTGTCCTTCCTTCTCATTGCTCACCTCAGTTCTCCAGCTTTGCCAAATTCCCAGCAGTCTGACATGCCCAGCATGATCTCAGGTTGGCCCTGGTTATCCTGTGTGACTCTGTGGTTGTTTTACCCATCCCTCACTTCCCCACCATCTAACTTTTGGGCCCAGGACTCCTGAACTTTGAACCTTGTATTGTTCCGAATGGCCTCTCTCCCTAGGATGAAAGGACTCTTAGTTCCCTGGGAGAAAATGAGTATTTAGCTTTGGTCCTTCCCTCCTGGTCTTCCCTATGAAGGGTCATCAGCTAAATCCTACTTCCATTTGTGTGCTGTCATTGTTTGGTCACACTACTCGCTATGGTTTGCATTGACTTTTTAGGCCTCATCTATTTCATGGAGTGTCACAAGAACTGTATACCGCTTTCGGTCACTCTTAGTCTCTAATACACTCATGCATGATTCAACCAGCCAAAAAATGGCTAAAGAGCCAATTATGTACTCATAATTGTGATAGGCGTTTGGGCAGACATTACCAGACAAATATGTCAGTGTTGTTGGCTTTAAGGAGCTTATTTTATTCAGTATCATTGAGATAAAAAGTTAAATTTGCGGGAATGGACTGGCCCTTTTACACTTGATCTTAGCCAAAAGGCCGAGAAGTGATTGGACTGGCCCTTTTAAACAAAACACACACTGCTCTGCTCTAGCACATTAGTGAGAAAAACTCCTAGGAGGAGAAGTCCTGACAGAGGAGATAACAATTCAATCAGACTCTGACATTTTCCTGACTTCGTTTTCTTAGTTGTTTTCTTGCATATTATCTCTGCTACTTTATTCTGTATCATGCCCCCACCTCTCCCAAGCCAATTGTACTGCAAAAATTCCTTCTCATATTCACTTGAGCATAGTAGATGCTTTTTCATATTCAAAACATATTATTAAATAGTAGGTAAAATAAGATGTTAATAAACAACAATCCTCATATCATACTGCATGTTTTCCTGCTAGTGGTGGTGTTTATGATAAAAGGAGAGACCAAGGACTTTGGCAGAACAAGTACATGTCAAGGGGGTTGCAAGTCATGGTTCAAGGGCAAGTCTTTCCTTTGCTCTTATGGGATCCAGCAGAAAAGTAATCTTCCAATTTTAAGAATACTAGCAAAAGGGAAAAAGACACAATCCATGCTAAAACTTTCACATCCTAGAGCAACATTTACCATTCAGCTTTCTTTGGTTTGGAACAATATGCAGCTTTACTAGTCTCTCCTTCTCACTCCCTACCTGCCTATTGGCCACGGAGACCATCTTGTTTTCCAGCATTCTGGAACCCATTAATGTGAACAACACTCTCCACTGAAGTACGGACAGCAATGGATAAAATGAAGCCTTTTCTTATTTTCGCCTTCTACGCATGTCTTAGATGCAAAGGGAAGTTCATTTCAAATTTCTCTTCAGGTTTTGCCTACTTTACAACTGATTTAACTGAAATAATACTTTACCACCTTCTAGATTAGGTTTTCAGTCCTGCTTTTCCAAATAACTTTAAATAAAATATTTTTCACCAAATCTAGAGTTAACCACAAATATGCAGTTTAAAGCATTAATGTCTGTTTTTTTTTTTGAAGTTTGCATATGCAGACAGTGATGATGGAATACTGTGACAGGTAGTCTAGCCTTCATTGAAAGACCTTTTATTGGCTATTTGCAAGATCAGTGGCTACCAGACCATATTCCCTTGTAGGCTTCAAGGTCTTTGCTTCTATTCTGATCAGGAAATCTCTCTGTCATAATGGTCTTCTACTCTCAAGGACTCAATCTTCAGCAATTGTTTCTGGGCTCACACTGAGAATTTCAGAGTAAAGGTGAGAGGGTCAGCTGTCCCTTTCTGAGAGCATTTTCCCTATGGTAGAGGGTGAGCATCTGTTTTTCTGCCTATTAGTTCTTCACTCCTACAATGTCCAAGGCCCCTTGGCTGTTGACCCTTTCTTGATCCTTTGACTACATCTATCTAGATGCCCAGTCAACTTGTAAAGATATTGTTTGCATGGACTTTGAGCCTCTTGCCACTTTCTGGTTTTGGATATTTGCCTACTTGAATTGGACTCACCTGCTGCCTACCTTTCTTGTTCACATGAAGATTGCTTCTTGGTCTTGAAGTCCTAATCTGCTGCCACTGATCAGTATAAAGAAAAAGCTGATTTTCAGATGATTAAATGTCAGAATTGCCTGTAGTTATTATGTCCTTTCTTAGAGTATCCTTGTAAAGTCCAGCCTCTCCCTTGTGGTTATAGCTATGTTGCTTAGTTTTCTCTATAGTGCTTTTTTGGATTCATCATGTGAATTTCAGTCTTTATATACCTTTTCAAAAATCTTGAAATGAGATGTGCTTGATTTGGGTTTGAGAAGACTGATTACCATTTAAGAACGCCTTACTGATCAGATCATTATTGGAATGAGGAATGGCACATAGGAGGTTTCTTTTGAAAGTAGAAATAGAAATGAGGTATAGGATGCTTGGTGTCCATGGAAGCCAAACCCTTATTTGTGGAATGTTGTGAAGTTAATATCTGTTTTTAAATTAGGTTTTGTGGAGCTGGAAAAAAACATGGACTAGAAGAAAAATAACTGGGCATTAGACCGACTTAGGTTTTCAGCTCAGGACTGTTCACTTACTCTCTAGGTAAGACATGTCACTTAACATTTCTGAATATTTATTTCTTCCAGACTCCATATAGTAGGTTAAAGAATCAAGTGAGACAATATATACAAAGAGTCTAGCATAAACTCTTAGACCAAAATAGGTCTTTAATAAATATTACTAACCCATATCCTGTCATAATCAAACCCTTCATTTTTACACGGCTGCTACTTTTCACACAAATTCGATCACGTCAATTTCTTTCTTGGACCTTTCAGTATCTTAGCATCAAGTGAGAACTCTTAGAATGGAGACAAAACAGCATGACCACAGTATATCCCATTAAGGTACCTAGAACATAATGGTGTGCATGTTCTGGAGGCCATTCCCTCATACAGGTGGTCATTCTTTCTGCTGGATGGATAGACAGTGATGGACTATCAAAGGGAGAAACTAGCATAGCTCTTCTGAGTGTACAATATACATTGTTTATTGGGGGTAGAAATTAATCATCTGTGGCCTCAGTTCCCATGAAATTCCTGGATGGAAGTAGTGGACATGGTCACTGGGGTGCATGTGTAGAGAGGTTAGGAGAATGATTTTGCCGAGTCTGTGTATCTCTATGTCTCATTCTCTTGTCTCACTCTCACTCTCTTACTATGTCTCTATCACCTGCTCTATTTCTCCATGTTGGGAAATTCTTTCTAGAATAAAGTTAAGAAGCTGTCTCTAAATCATAATGCATCTCCCCAGGTCTATTGCCCATTTACATGAGTCTTACTTAACATTACCCTGAGCCGTACATTTGAACCTATTTTTTGGTTGTACTGTTTTCATTGTTTTCCATTTTTCTCATTGTTTACCATCATCCCTTGCCTGAGGCAAATGAATTCATAAATTGAAGGCACAAGGGAGAAAGGGATACTGGAAATAAAAATACATTGGTTAATATTTCAAAGATAATATCTCATTATATAAGTGTAGTTCACACAGAAATGTTCTAGGATCTATGTACCATGTGAACATACTTATATGAGAAAATGTATTTACAATTTCAGTCAAAGTTACTAGGAACATATTACCTGCTGCTGTAAGTGTGTGGGCCTAGGGTAGATTGCTTCCTGTCATCTCATTCACATGGCTACTAAGTAGCTGAGGTCAGGAGTCTTTCAGCTCTGTGCTAGCAGATGAGGATCCAGAACAAGCTGAGGCAACATAAACCTTCAGGCCACTTCTCCAACTCAGGCTTGTTTCTTGCCTTGTTTTCCTGCTCTCTCTTGTGCTTACCCTTTTCTTTGTAATCACTAGTAGCCTTTTATGTCAGCAAGGATTTCTCTTCTCCCCTGGGGACTATGATGAAACAGAGTCTCTGTAATTTTGGTTCTTATCCTCTGTCTCTGAAGCTAGTAAATAGACTTTTGTTGTTTTTGCTGTTTTTAGCAAAATGGGGACTCAGTAAAGGAAAATCACTTTTTCAGATCTGGTTCTGATTCTTTCACTATTTGCTCTCAGGGAAGAACTTGTGCTCTAATCCTACATTAGTGGGACCCACGTCTGAATTTAGACAGTTGTGCTGGGAATTATATTCTATCCTGATGCTCCTACCAGGATTTAGGCACATAACAGGCTGAATGTAATTTACACAGCCTGTTTAGGAGAGAGGTAAGTCAGTTTGTATAAGAAAAGTTGGGACCCCTCTGGGACAGACTCAAGAAGAGGAGATGGGGCGGGGTGGGTCTCTGAGAGATGGAACTGCCAATCCATTTCCTTTTTATTCTCAGCAATCTTTCCTTAGCTCTGTAGCCTACCCTGGGTTATTTTTGGACTAGTGTGTAAAACAGAGATGAGTGGTAGAAAAAGATAAAAAAGGAAAGTAGAGGAATTCCAAGGATAGGATGGGAAATCCAGTCAGCCATTTGTCAAGACAGCCATTGAAATTAGAAAGTTGTGCATAAGTTAGCTGTATATATATTAGGAACTACCTAATTGGAAGGTTGGAGAGCATCATGTTTTCTTGGGTCAGATATAACTGATACCTGACTCAATTTGTCAGCTTTCCAAAGAATGTCTTCCTGACTTGTGTCCTTGTATTATTTGTCTTCTCCAGCCTTTGCCACAAATATTATATGTACTGGCCACCTTGGTTCTATAATGCTATATTTTGGAGACTCATGAAGGTCAAGGTCTCAGAGAGCATTTGGGGAATGAATGAAATGGGTGCTTTTTATAGGTTAATGTAGCAGAGACTTGATGAAAGATATCTAAGGCTGAATGGTAGGAATAAGAAGAACCCCCAATTGTTAAATATGTTCCTCGTGTCAGGCACTGTGGCTTTCAGTTCACATGCAGTAATTCACTTTGTGTTCAAAACAGTTCTATGGAATCCCATCATAACACTATTAGCTCCCAGCTGGAGAGGACACACCTAGGAGATAAATGTGGAGACAGGTTGACCTCTAAGAAAGAATGGTATACAGAATTACCATTAACAAGGACCAAAAAAAGCAGAATCTGTTATTATATATGTAATGTAGGAGGTCAGCCAGCAAGTGAGAAATAGACTATTGAAGCATCTGGTACAAAAGACTAACAAAAATAAGATATCCAGGGAAAATCCATGTGAGCTTATTGTTCAAAGTTTCTAAGCAGTCATTTAGCACTGGTGATAGTGGCCCAGTATATTATTCCAGCTTCTTTGCCCCACCCTTTATAATTCCATTGGTGAAACACCTATTTAGATTCAGGTATGTGTGATTTTCTAGATCTTATGAAATCAAAATATTAACAGTAATCCAGGTTGCATTGTACATTGAACTATGAGTTTTGAATCCTTCATTTTTAAAGGACTCTCATTATCTCCAAAGGATCTTAAATGATTGACAGTTTCATGAGTATATTGTAAAATGTTTGAACCTTTCTACTTATAATACACAAATATTGATATAAACATTGTTCATGTCAGGTCCTGGGATATGAAAGCAGCAGTCAGGCAGGAGGGCAGTTGAAATCCTCTTAGAACACAAATATATTGAAGGTTGCTAATAAAAGACAAATTGATAATAGGAATTAGTCAATTTTAATACTGTAATTTATTCAGTGTCACTACAGCAATTAAGGAAAAGAAAGACAAAATAATAAAAATAAAAACAATTTTAAAAAGAAAGAGAGAGAAAAAGGTTTAAATCTCTAAATTCTACTTTGAAAGATCCAAGATTAAGATAAGGTTGTAGCATAGCTTGTTTATTAACATTGTTAAAAATAATGATCAAATTAATTAAAATTGAACTATAATGGTACCATCTAAAAAGGCTCATGACAGTCATTTTAATGAGTTTCTTTGAAGGTAGCAATAATAATTAAGCTATTTTGAAACCAGCTCAGTGTTTTTATTTGGAATCTTTTGTGCGCTATTCTCCCATGTCCCATTGGTAAAACTGTAGTAGCAGGATGTACAGACTGTGGACTCTAGAAATAGTTGTGGCCCTGACTGCTCTGTGGTGAACTGTGCGTGTGCTATCTGAGAAGAGTCGTTACGATCGATGTGTGTTATCCCTCTTGACGTGACTCTTCCACCTTCAGAGAGCACTGGTAACACTAAAGGAGAGGGAAGAATCTAAGGCAAAAATCCCCAGTCTTTTCCTAAATATTTGGAACTCTTTTCATGTCAAAATATTTAAAAGTCTCTTCACACATACATCCTTGTTTAGTAACCTATTGATTAATCAAATGTATAATGAAGTTTTATGATTTCAGCAGAAATTTGCATTTTACAGTCACAACTTCTGCAGACCTAAGGGAACTATCCATGAATTCTTGTTTGAATCCATGATTTGTTAGGTCTCAAAGAGAGCTGCTGTATTTTGTTCTTCCCTTTCCTTCTTCGAGAATTGGGCTGTTGGTATTAGAAATCTGGAAAAAGATAGGTCCCCATGTTTTGTCAACTTCTTGATAAGTAAGCCTGAACAGGAAGCTGGGGAAAAAAGAGAGTGAATTACCATGGTGGAAATATCAACACATCTGACACCTACTTGCTCTTTGCATGAGGATGTTTTTTTTTTTTTTTAGAATTTACTATAAATTTCTACTCTATGTATATGGTTTTGTAATTGGAACAAAATAAAATTAAAGGAAGAATGAAGCTGGCTATTTATTTTTTGCCCCTGATTCTGTGAATATTGAGACTTTATGTCCTAAATAACTAAAGGCTGTTTATATAGTAAGTAAATTTTCACTTAACTGGGCTCAGGAGTGACCAATGATGCTAGTAAACATCGCTCAATGTAGATAATTTATTCATCCTCTTATTACAGTCTTTTATGTAAATAATTTATTTTTTTATATTGAAGCCTCATGGTTGCTCAAAAACCACACAAAATTCTGATAAATATCCATTGGTGGACTTATTAAGGCTCATTAGTAGCCTGATAAGGAGTGTTACATAAATTTGTCATGGTGTTGTAGGTTGTTATAAAACTTTATGTTCATGGACTATTAGTGTACATTTGAGCACAATGTGTTTCACTCTGCATAGGACTATTTTCGTAGGTGATCTCTGCATCTATTAAATAAAAACTGCAATCATAAGGTCACTAATCCTAACTCAATAAAATGCAGATTTTTTACTATTAATGGCTTTGTTCATATATATATATTACAATTTTTTTCCAGAAACATAAGCAGTAATTACAAACTCCACATGGGTATAACATGAGTCAATTAACAACATTCACATAAGGAGTTGAATTTTTGGCCTATTGGATATTATATTTAGAAGTCATTTGGCTTACAAAATAATCTCAATATGATAATATATTAAAAGAAGCTGCATGTAGACAGGGCTAAATTTAGACAAGCATTTTAGTTCTAAAGTTGACATTTTTCATTAATAAAATTAAATAACAATATTGCTTTCATCTTATTTTCATTGAAATATTTTTGTTGTTGTTTCAGTCTTTCCCAGGGTAGTTTTTAATCCAGAAAATATTTCAGTATTTATAAACTGATTTTCAGAAGATTTGATACTATCACTAAATTTGTCATGTATTTATAAATAGTGTTTTTTCTATTATTATACAGTTCAAAACCAGAAATTCTGTGCAATGCATGCTAAGAAAAACTCACGTGGTATGTACCTGGACAATTGTCACATTATATTGGTTAATTGTCTTCCGGTCTATAAAGCAATGCATTAAGAATTTAAACAATAAATGAAAAAAAATATAAAATATGTCAAAATGTCTTTACAGATTAATTAAAGTCAAGGCTAGCTTCTGCCTAAAGTAATAATATAACATTACCATATGAAGAGTTAAGTCTTTTGTTTGTCTGTGAAGGTAATGGCAGTAACTTTCAGAAGTTAGATATGAGCCGAGAATAAACTTCTGTACTGTTGCATTATTTCTCCATTACCTTAGAGGAAAAAAGACAGATTTACTCTAAACCTTTTAAATTGGCTCATTTTCAGTGGTTGACTAGAAGTTTCATGAAGGCACAGATCACATCTGAATTGACTTTGCATTTTGCACAGGTCTTGCATTTGGGAGGTGTCAAACATTTGTGGTCTGTGTAAAGGATCCATGCACGTACATAGTGAGTTACTTCCTCAAATTTGCCCATTTCTCCCCATATTCTTCCCATATTTCTTTCCCAATTTTTCCTTAAAAATTACCAAAATTGGGCTTAACTACATTGTACTTCTAATTTCTTGTATAGTGCTATAGTATCCATAGCAGTTTACAAGGTAAATTTTACATTAATAATGAATGTTTAGGTACTAGTTAACATCTAGGTTTAGTCTTTCAGATCTGAGTCTCCACCTAGTAGGATCAATGGAAGTCCCCATCCCCACTGAGCCTCTTGCCTACCTCTCACAGGGTATGGGCATCTTATGTCTTCTCCTTGGAGTTTATTGATATATTCCCGCCACATATCTCTGTGCTAGTGTCTGCTCTTTTACCTGATGGCTTTAGTCTGCCCCAGGGTTGGGTATGGAAGGCACAGCTGAGTTTGATCTTGCTCTACCTGCCCATTGCTTCTACATATCTTGAGCAGCCACTGCTCCTGACTGAGACAGGAGATGGTTTCTCTAAGTTGATCTTAAAACTATTTTATTGGGCTCCCTAAAGGGTGATCACGTTCTCTGTCTTGTTTGTTTTGAGATCCCCTTTCTTGACGAATTTGGGATCCTTTCTCCCAAGTTGGATTCAAAGGACCTTTGACAGGAATTAAGTGATTTCCCCCTGAAAAGCATTCTTCTTTCTTAAAAATGCGTGAGTATCTTGGGCTGAGTTTTTGGGACTTCAATTTACATCTCCTGGGATGATCTCCACTAGAGTTTAGCAGTTTCTTTTACTGGTCTCTCCATTCAGGAATAAAGTACTCCAGGCAGCGTCTTTCCCTGAGGTCATCCAGGACAGACTGAGAAAGCCCAGCACTCAGGAACTCCACCTTTGTTCTCCTCAGCCTTGACCCCAGCTTAGACCAGCATACTCCCAGACTAATCTCTCTACTCTTGCAGAGTAAGGATTCACAAGCTTTCTTGCTACTGTTTTTAAACTTCGAAGAAATGGAGACATTGGAGACAAGAAAACAGATGGAGAGGATAACTTTGTGGTCTTATTTTTTTGTCTGCTTAATAGCCCACATCTTTTTCAAATGTTTTTAATTTTAATTCCAGTATAGTTAACGTTCAGTGTTATATTAGTTTCAGGGGTATAAAATAGTGATTCAGTAATTCTGTATGTTACTCAGTCATGATATGTTTACTCTTTAATGTCCTTCTCCCATTTCACCCATCCCCCACCCACCTTCCCTCTAGTAACCATCAGTTTGTTCCCTATAATTAAGAATCTGCTTCTTTGTCTTTTTTTCTTTCTTCAGTTGTTTCCTGAAATTTCACATATGAGTGAAATTATATGGTATTCCTCTGATGTATCTATTTCACTTAGTATTATGCTCTCTAGCTCCATCCATGTTGTTGCAAATGGCAAGATTTCATTCTTTTTTATGGCTGAATAATATTCCATTATATATATATATTAGACACACACCATATCTTCTTTATCCATTTATCTATCAATGGACTCTTGGCTGCTTTCATATTTTGGCAGTTATAAATAATGCTGCAATAAACATAGGGGTGCATATATTCTTTCAATATAGTGTTTTTGTTAATAGCCCATATCTTGAACTGCCATTTGGTCATTGTCTTCCTGGAATATTCTCCTAGTTTGTTATATATACACATGGCACTGCCATTAGACATACATAAAGGATGTATTGACAATTTAACTTCTATCTGCCTGTGTATAAGGCATAGGGAACTATTTTTAAACTTATACATAAGTTAGGTAGCCATAAGCAAACAATTCTTGGGAGCAGAATGGTTTTATTTCAATGGTAGTATTTAATGTTCCACAAAACACAAACTTAATGAGAAGATTTTGACATGAGAATGAGCTTCCAATCTATAAAAAGGTATGTGTATTGAGAGTAAGCCCATTTTGCTATTACTTAAGTACTCAAATGGAATTAGATTTTTAAATATTTTAAGTTTCATCCCAGTTTTATATTAGGAGTTGAGTCTACAAGTAGAAAGTTGCATGTCTGGAAGAATATTTTACTTTATGGATGTGCACATGTGATACAAATGGGCATGGTGTGAGTGTGTGTGCACATGCGTGTGCATGGACACCTGTACTCATGGGTGAGTGGAGAAAGGAGATTTGGTGGGCAGAGATGTGAATGACAGGAAAATGCAGGCTATTTTAGAGAAATTGAGTCAGCAAGCACAAGGAAACTCTAAAATAGTAAGTGAGAGATATAAAAATGGTCACTAAAAGTATAATGAAGAGATTTTTCTGGGAGCTGACTGGGCAGGGAGAAAATGCATATCTTGGAAGAGAGAGTTTAGTTCTTTAATAGAATCCAGTAGACTATTGAGTCTAGGTCTAAATAGTATTTTTAAAAAAACATTTTAATTGGAAATTGAGGTTTGAATTTATGGCACAGGCAAGAAGAACCTTACTTTGGTTAGTAATGTGATTTAAACTTATGTATGATAAGTGCATACAGAGCAGTGAAGAATCACTTAGACATATTAAGATGTTAACAATACTTATCTATGAATGGTGATATCATGGCAATTTTTAATTTCTACTTTTTATGCTTCTTTGTGGCTACTAGCTTTATGAGTTAACATATATTAATTTTGTAATTAGGCAAAAAACCAGCAAACATTATTTTGAAAGTCAGTTTAATCAATTTAATGATGAGTGTTTTTTTTCTGTTGTTTTCGTTGTTGTTTTGGGTACAATCTAATCTGGCAGTCTAAGGGATGATGGAGTATGACACAGGCTACCACCAAAACATGCCAATTAAATAAGAGTATAGTGATGGTTGATACTATGCTCCACTCAGGATCTAAAGAGGCATATAACATGCATCACTTTCAAAGGCCTTGTCTTATAGCAGGGTCTGCGATGGAATTATAAAGGCAGGAAGGACTCTGATGCCAGAGTACCCCTTCTCTTCCGTAATCTCCTTTATTACCTTTCTCATGGGGATTTATTTGGATTCCTTTGGTCCCACTATTTTTAATAGTAGTGATACATCTCCTTTCCCTGAATCATGTGATCCATAATTTTGGGGACGGTAGGCATGAAACTCCTTCAGTCTCTTCCAACCTCATTTAGCTAAGACAAAACTGGACTTTCTCACAAAGGAAATTCCACAAGGAAATAAAAAGAAAAACCAAAACCAGACATTTTGAAATCGGTGTGTTTTAAAGCACAGCCTTCTATCTTAATACTGAAATCAGATCTTGGCATATTTTAGTACCCACACAAATTCTGCATTGTTGGTGAGAGCCTGAAGGAAATGTTAGGATTTTGGCAGTTGTTGACTATTCAGTTTTGTTACTATGTTTTTTGCCCTCTTAGGAATGTATTTTTCCCCAAAACAAAACATAATTAAAGAGTCCCAGTATCTGATATTAATGGCCAAGTGAATAACATGAAAATACATTACTCTATGCTAAGGTCTTCAAAGAGTCTGGCAGGGAATCTAGTGGAAAACTGAAATGTTAAGTAGTAAAGTGTACTAAAACATGTTTTTAATCCATATGTGTTTTATGTTATAACTGGAAATTTGTACCTCTTGACTCACTTCACCTATTTCATATCTCCCCGCCCCTCCCCATATGTTTAATAGTACCTTTGACTCAGGTACTCGAAACATTGGACAAAGTGATTGTGCAAACTCTTGTTGAGATTCCTTTAACCCAATTCCAATCAAAGTGGCCTGACAGAAACAGTGTCCAGGGGACTCTCTCTGTGTATGATCCTCTGTCCTTCACTCTGACAATACTGATACGCAAACTTGTCCAGGTATAGTGAGACCATTATCTTCTTTCTCTCCTCTTCCTTTTTCTCCTCTTCCTGGAGCATTTTTAGGTCCCTGAAATCCCCCCGCCCCTGGAGGTATTGCCCTTCTCCCTTATAATCTGAGGTCCCTAAAACCATGCCTGCCTTTTGTTTTTAAATGTTTATTCATTTTTGAGAGAGAGAGAGAGATCATGAGTGGGAGAACGGCAGAGAGAGAGAGGGAGACACAGAATCAGAAGGAGGTTCCAGACTCTGAGCTGTCAGCACAGAGCCCGACATGGGGCTCGACCCCACAAGCTGTGAGTTCATGACCTGAGCCGAAGTCGGACGCCCAACAGACTGAGCCACCCAGGCCTGCCTTTTATACTGACTTTCATTTACCCTTCTGCTGAGGAATCATAAATCCTTCTTCTGGCTGAGGAGTCTTTAGGAAAGTTAGCCTTTACCCTTGAAGCATTTGTGGGTTTTGTAGAGTTTATCTCAAGCATGCTTTTAACTCAGAATTGAGTTGACTGCTAAAATTCAACTGTAAGTGAAACCCTGGGCAAGTTCTCACTTGATGCTCTGGGAATCGAATGACAGACACCATCTTCCCTGGAGTCTGGATCAGTCACATCAGCAGGTTCTTTTAACTAGAGCCTTTTACATTGCTAAGAGTTTATTTCTCATTTAAAGTTCTACAATTTGTATAAGTGATATCTCCAAGTCCCAATTAATCCGCAACAAAGAGAGGAATAACAGTCTGAGTCCCCTGAACAACCAAGCATTTTCTAATTTGGGTTATACTGTCTAGTAACAAAGACCTTTGCTAAATCCCTAAGGGACTTCTAGAAAAGGAACACAGTGTTATTGTCTTTCTGTAGAGAAGTAAGAGGGGGAAAGAGTGGAGCTTTGGTAGATATACTTCCGCTGTGCTTAATCCTCAGGTGAAAATCTTCCTATCCTTCAGTTGTATTGGCTAGCTTACAATAATCACACACATCACACATGTCAACGAAGTGATATTAAATGGAAAGAATGGAGATAGAAGTCAGGAGGTGTGAAGGGCAACGTGTGGGTAAAGACTGTCCCAAGGCCTGTCTTAACCTTTGGGATTAGGGACTAACCAGGTAAGCACCCTGAGCTCAATTTTGTATTGTCTTGAGTCTAAATTGCTTGGGGTAATAGTTAGATCCTGAAAGAGGTTACAGACATGATAGTTTCCTTGTCTTTTTTAAATGTCACCATCTTGAATCATACTTATTGACACTTGTCTTCCTGAGGCTTTTGAGTCCATCAAGTGTGTGCAGATTTCATTTTGGTTAATTTAATTGTTTTCCAGCTTTCATCTAAAACTGCCCATTGGCATTTATCTGCCAGGGTGTAGCTAGAAGTCGTAAAGCCATATGGGTTGATAAATGTCATTTATTCCTACCAATTAGAAAATAAGCTACCTTGCTTCTGATTAGGACTTCCAAGCACATTTTAAAAAAAGGAAATGCCAAAAAGGAGCCCCCCTTTCCCTGCAGAACTTAATTTTACTCACTGAAGGTCTGCAAATTCTCTAGCCAGAAAAATCTTTTTCTTTTTTAAAGTGGGGCATCAGGATGGGATGGGGGCAGATTCCCAGGAAGAAAGAAAATAAAAGAGAAAGAGGAAAAAACAACAACCCTAAGTGTCTACATAGGCTTTTATTTTTGGTGTTTCTAAATTTGCACATGTGCTCTTCTTTATCACTGGAGATTCCTGATGAGAACAGTCTTATTTTATGTCTTAAGGAAACCTGATGATGATTTGTAAGCAATCTAAAGGACAGATCTTTATAAAGCTTTTTGAAATAATTGAGTTGGCATTCCAGGTAACCTATATTGTAAGATCTAGATTTGAAATAGGCAGGTTTTGGTGGTGGTGGAAAGAGAAGGGGTTGCATCAGCCAAAATTTTATGACTCCGTCCCTTCTTCCATACTGTGCAATTCTGAAAGCTCTTAAACCATGGTAAGGAAGTGATTATGCTTCGCCTTTCTCCAAGGATCTGAGAGCATCCATCTAAATATACATTTCTAGGAATGCAAGTTTAATCACTCAGGTAATTCTGATTGGAGAAATACCATTTTACAGAGAGAGAGCTGAGGGAAGCAGGTAAAACCTGTGTGTGGGATTTGGCCAAAAAATGCTGGGCTCCTGGAGGGCAGGAGACATGTATTTATCATCCTTCTCTGTACCCAGAGTCCCAGACCTGGTGACGGATACGTATCTATGATACATAAGAAATGAAATGAGTAATGCCAGCTGCGGAGGGACAGAGGCAGGGCGGGCTCTGTCTGGTGGTGGGGGAAGCGGCGCCCGCTGTGTCACTCAGCCTCCGAGATAACCTAGCGGTGAGACGCAGGGCCAGGGCACCGTTCCTGCCGCCTCCCCACTAGTGCGGCTCGAATCTTCTGAAGCTGCCAGTTGCCAAATGAAATCTGAAACCCTGGGCTGCGTCTGAGGGTTGGCCCCGCTCAGTTGTTCCAGCCTCTTGTACTGTATATTTACACATTCACACACAATCACTCTTTCTAACTTCTGGGACTCTTTGCGCAACTGCTAGGATTTCTCAAGTGCATGTGGCAACTGAGCCCAGCTCCGGGGGAAACCGGCGGGGCTCTGGAGGGTCTCCAAGGCCCGGGGAACTGTCAAGACTGCGGCGGGGACAGGAGAGGATCGAGGCGTGGGCAGTGGTGGGGGGAAACACCCACAACTTTCCACCCCAGCTGCAGCTCTTTCGGCCGCTGCGTATTTCCTCCGAAACCACAGCTGCTGAGCAACCAAGTGCATGGGGTACAACACGTTCCCTTGTTGTGGGAAGTAAAGTAGCTTTCCCTCCTCTCTTTTTTCTTTTCCTTTCCTTCGGCTTGTCCTGGAAGCCTTTCCCTCCGGAGTAGCCGCAGTCCCGCGTCCGTCGAGTGCTCCAAGCAGGGTAGGTGACGCTGCGCGGGGGTGTGCGCCCGGGCCACCGCGGGAGGCTGATATGGCTGAGGCGGCGCGTGGGGGCTGCGGCACAGCTGCCCGCGACAGGGAGGGGGCTGCTGGGGGCGAGCAGGGGTAGCGGAATCGGTGCCGGTGCAGGCTGTGCGTGTGCGTGTGCGTGCGTGTGTGTGTGTGTGTGTGTGTGTGCGCGCGCGCGCGCGCGGGCAGGCGCGCTTGTGTGTGTGTTGAGAAACAATGTTCTTATTTTTAAAAAGGAAGAAAAGGCGTAAATGGTAGTATGTATTTCTGGCCTTAAAAATAGATGGAATTAATAAAAATTGGGCAGTTCAGCTCCCTTACCATCCATCCTTCCTTCTCCCATCGCCCCTCCCCAACCCTCTTGTTTGTTTCCCCTGGGGTCTTATGAGAGTTTTCCTAGATAACAGGCATACAGAGGTACGTTTTAATAATGAACACTTTTATTGCAAACATAAAATGATAGGGAGTTTTTGATGAAATTTAAGCTACCCAAAAGAATCTAGATTTTTAAAAAAGTAACTTTCTGAAGATGTATCCATCCTCTCTTAAGTATATAATTTGTTGTCATTAAAAAATATTTTAGACTATATTTCTTTTGTAAGTTCCCATATAGAAGGGGAGATAATATTACTCTTGTAATTCTTAGAAACACTAGGTTTTCAGTAACAACTAGTAACAGGGAGCCCAGACTCCCTTGTAATTAAAATATGAGTTTAATGTTTATTTAATTCATTCAAATCAAAAGATAACCTCCAAATGATTTCTCTTTCCATCATAGCTTTTGTTATTACTCTTTTTTAAAAAAAATCTTAGCAAGACATCATCATTTGATCTCTTTCTAAAAGGAGGAAATAAATCATGCTGGGTATTTGAAATATAAAAGTTGTAAGGGGTTTGCATATCCATAAGTAAAACAATATGTGTTGCTGTGTCTACTAAGGAAGACAAATTAATTGAAATCTAGGGATATTTACAGTACAGTTAAAGGCTTTACTCAATTACTGAGAAGATGGACAGATCGATTAAATACAATCTGTCCCCTGATTCTAATTAGAATTCAAAACCAACCCTTAAGGGCAAGCATGGATGTTGATATTAAGCTGGGCATCATAAAACACAGGGAATTAATATATTAGAAAAAGCCAGAAAACAAGTATAAAGCCACATCAGACTTGTTAAGATCTCGCTCTCCCTTTCAAATTTCTTAATACTTCCTCTTCTCTGGGGACATTTCAACTTCTAAGAGAGCCCAATGATACAATTCCCCTTTTTGCCTTTCTTGAGTGCCTGACCTTCAGGTAGCAAGTCTAGAAATCTGTTCTTTAGATCCATTACTGACTTGTCAGAAAATTCACCTTAGACATCTTGGAGGACTGAGATATTGACAAAACTTTAAAATAAATAACATTCTCCTTCCACTCAGAGGAGAAATGTTCTTGGTGGAAGACCTTTAAGCGGGAATAAAGGATAAACTATGAGTTTTTCAGATCTGGAATTCAGTTTGAGGTATGTGTAAGGAATACACAATAGTGTGATAAAAGGAGGAAAAATCTGTAGTTTTTTCCCTACATCTGAAAGGCTGTTGAAACTCAGTCTGTCCTTGGCTTTCAACTGTACTATTTTGTTTTAGAACTTAATCGTAGGGATTTGGAACTGAGAGGTGGATGGTTTCTCAGTAATGTTCTTTTAGGCCATATTTACTGCTGAATTTGAACCATTTTTAAAATTAAACCCAATAATAAGTGAGGAAGAACTAAGTTCTCAAGAAAAACAAAATCACTGCAGAACAAAGAGCCTGTACCCTTCCAGACAAGAGTTTACATTTAAGCATAAAAGTGAGAAAGTGCTCTGGGCTTAAATCTCCAGTGAAATCCTTTTAGGTTTTGCTTGGTATAGTAGTGGCCAAAGCTCTGGGAGCTTTTACTGGTCATGGCTTTATTTACCGTGTGAGCTGGGACTCTCTAGGACGGAGAATAGGGGTTAAGGGAAAGGGCAGGAAGGGTAAAGAATGTGCAACAGGTGGTAATAAGTGGTTTGAGTCTGATGACTTTGCTGTCTTAGCCAAAGCCTAGTTAGTGTTTACCAACAGTGCCCTGAGTAGTTTTGTTGTGACCTACTGGCCCATTTAAGTGCATTTTCTTCCTGGCTCTATTAGTGGCCGGGTTGGTTTCATATGGCTAAAAGCAGACAGAGCTGCTGCAAAATCCAGACCATGCATTTTGTTTCTGTTTTCAGTGTTTGCAGTGCTGTAGGACCATCTTAGTTTCCTGTAGTTATTTTCCTGTGGTATTTTCAGGTGGGTGGTAAAGGGTTCTTTTCCTATGAGTTGAGCTTATCTAATGCTGATCACTTCTTTCTGCCAGATGTCAAGTTTTGGTAAAGGTGAGTGTTTTGGAAAAACAAGAGGGAGAAGGTGGCCAGAGCCTCAGCTTGGAGCCCAGTGGAAGGGATGGCCCCTAATGAGTCACACATGGGTATGGAGGCGGTTGATAATAACAAGAACCTGAGGCGTCCCTTCTACAATGGTCGTATTTTACTGAGAAACAAAGCCTGAGACGTTTAAAATCCAAAGATGCTGGTTTATTCTTTAATTCATGGATAAAGGATTAAGATTTCTCCCAGATGGAGAAAGGTATTTAAAAATAAAATTGTAAATAGTCAACTTAGACATGAAGTTAATGCGCTTCATGTGAAGAGTTGGAGCCTCAGATTGAGTCTTGAAATGGCGACCCATCTGTCTTCATTACTCAGACTCAAACTTTATAGGATTATGATGGTTTCAGCAGCTAAGTAAAAGCACATTTGGACGTGGGGAGATTGTTCTGATGAGATTCAAGGAATGTTCAGTTTTCAGAGGTTATTGTACACATATGTGCTTTAAAGCAGCATCTACATTGAACTGTGGCAATGATACAATTAACCTTTATACAGGGCAGATCTAAGTGTGTCAATGCCCTATTCTAAAACCTTTGATGGATCCCAGGATTCCAACAACCTGCAACATTCACTTTGAACTCTTTAGTACAGTGACTAAAAGCTTTTCAAAACCCTTCCGTTTTAGCTGAGTCTCCTTCCTGCACAAGGGCTCCTCGTTGTTCACACTTCTGATTTGTTTTTTATTTTTTATTTTTTGCTCAGGGATCTCCATCCTCCAGAAATTCCCTTTGCCTGGAAAGTCCCACTTGATTATTGGTGGTCCATTTCAACTGGAAGTTTCCTTTTGGAGAATTTATGCAATTCTATGTAGAAATAACTCATCATTTCATCTTGTCTGCTTTCATTGTGTTTTGAACATACTTTCAATAATATTTAAAATAATTTTTATTTTTGAAATATTACTACCAAGCAACTCTACTGTGTTCTTTTACAGGTATATTGGCGGTGGGGAGCCCACTTGTATCCTAGTGCCCAGCCTAATGTCTGAAACATATAGTAAATACATATTAATGTTTCCTTAATAAATGGACAAGCAAAGTTATGAATAAATAAAGTAACTCGTGGACTCCAATTTATGCAGATAATTCTTTCCCCAATGGTCCCATTTGAAAAATATCTATTTGGACTCAGAGTGTTCATTCTCCAAAAGTAACAATGCAACAAACAGAATTGACTTTCCAGACTAGTTCACACATGCTTATTTAATTCCTATGATAGACGAAATTTATGCTTTTGAAATTATAAAGCAAAACAAAACAAAAAACTACTGTGGAATTCCCTTTTTCTTTTGAAAATCACAAAGTATACTTGAGTTTGAGGATAATAGAAACAGTTCTAATAGATACACATTTTTCCAATTGTTTTTTATATTATACTATAAAACCTGTAATCTATCAAATCCCAGTGGGGAGTCCTGGATTTGGCTGTGAGGAGTAATAATAGGGTTAAGTTTAAAGATTCTGGTGCCTGTAGATGGGCAATAATTTTAATTAATCAAACAAAATAGAAATACTAATTTTGGCTATTTAATAATTATCTTGAGTGCTAGTGCTGGAAGGAAGTTGGATTTAATTAAAGGAGAATGTGGGGGTGGGTGGAGAGGAGGAAATTCAGAGGGGCATCTTTTTTCATGTTACTGATTTTTTATTCTATTAATTTGCTTTTCACCTCATTTGCACACTTAGGGAAATGCAATGTTTCCTTTTGAAAACATTTCTTATTCTACAGTTATTTTGCTGCCTGACACGTAAACGGGGGTTGCTATCCATTTAAGCCAAAATACAAACTGGCTTATTTCATTTTCAGAGCAGAGATACCTCTGTCACTTGCATACTTCTCCTGTTTAGCACAGGGATCGTTTTTCAATCAAGAATGCATAATGCTTGTGTTTTGGGCATCAATCAGCCAGGGATGTTAAGGTCAAGTTGTTCCTTATATAGTGTCTCTGGGAAGACTGGAAAGGCAAACATTGATATTTAAGAGTAGTAGTTTACTCAGTCTGCTAAACTTCCATGTTCTCTATGTCTATCACAGTGTATGCCCAGAGGCTTACCTGTCCGACTCACATTACACAGTGTAATGATGTCTTTTGGTGCTTTAATATAGTGCTTTAATATAGTGCTCTATTTCTTTTTACTGAGAGTCAACATAAAAGAAATAGACTGCATGGAAAGTATTTTGGCACTTTTTGTTATGTATTTCTATATTCTTTAGATAAAGATCTCCATAAATTAGTGTCTGCTTTTACTGCTTTAAAAAGTGTGCCTCTTCTGATTAACTAGTGTTTTGTTTGTTTGTTTGTTTGTTTGTTTGTTTTTGTTGTTAGGAAAAAAGAGACTAAGAAATCACCATGTTTCTCATTTTGGCCTGTCACCCAAAAAGCTCACCTAATGTAACAAGAAACTCAGAACAAAATCTGATGCTCAGTTGCACCCTGGTCAATCTTCTTATGACACAGTTTACATCCTTCTGGCCTTATGTACCTATCCTACCAATACCCTTTAACTAAGTTAACTTAAATCCATTATGGAAATAGATTGAATTACCTTCCTTTTGTATATACTTTCTTACTCATTTTAGACTGGTAGTTAAATATTTATAAATTTCTATTATATAACTTCAGTGTAGTAATTTGGAGCCAATAATTTCTCCAGCTTTTTTTTGTGGTTTCTAAAAACATTCTGTTTTATACTCTCTGATGAATAAAATAGACTTGTTCCAAATGTTACATTTCTTGAAAAACTTAGGAGTCATATGAACAATTTTGAAAAAAAAAATATATATATGTTTAAGACCAAACATGTGAATTCTTCTCAACACATGTATCACAACTATATAGAAGAGTGCCCTTACGGATATTTCTGAGAAGCAGAAGAGAAAAATTTCTTTTGCTACAATGAAATCTATCAGTAAATTGAGGCTTGTGCCCCATACCTAGAGGGCTTTTCTGCTTATCGATTGAGTTTTCAGAAAACAAAGTAATTTTTCAAATTTCTTGAGAGGTAAAAATAGCTCTCATTTTGTTCTGAAATTTTTTGCTCTCTTTGAATCTCAGATTCTCAAAATGGTAGTCACTATAATGAATTAAATATCTGCCAAGAACTAAACATTCCATGAGATGTTTTTACATATTTGACTTGTAATTCTAGAAGTAGTTAGAAGTAATTAGTAATTCCAGTGGTAATATTTGTTCTATCTAGTTCAGATAATAGTATTCCCATTGCATGAGAATGTTTAGTCTTGGAGAGATTAAGCAGCTCACCTAAAGTTGACACAGAAGCAGTAGAGTCAAGAACCAAAACCATATCTACCTAAGTCCAGATAGTCCGATATATTTATAATGGTACCTTCCTCTTAGTCCTTTTCTCTTCAGTTATTAATTTTAAAGTCATAAAAGTCTATGTGTTTTGTGAGTTTGACATACAGTGGCGACCCTGGCCTCAACCTGATCTCCACAAACTGGCCTTGGAAGTCTCTTATGACTCAGGTGACAGTATTCTTGTGCTGATGAGTGTGAGCTCCTGGGATGAGTTGCCACTAGCTTGCTTCTCCTGTGAGGAAGGATTCCAGAGACCTCAGACTAATAACTCAATCAATCTGTAGTGATGAGGCTGACCAGGCGTTATTTTCTGGTGAGAAGTAAATAGAAAAGGTATGAACCATTGGGCTTCAGTGATCTATCCCCATTACTTAATTCCCATGTATGGGATATTTGCCCCAGGAGCTCTATGAACAAATAGGTATAGGTGGAAGAATGAGAAGGTACAAGTGGTCCTTGGTCTGAAGACTGGAGACCCAATTTAGGAAAGCTGAAATATAGCAGGAATAGATAATGTTCGAGGTAGCAACTGAGAAGCGGAGAAAAGATGAGTTGTTAATGGTAGGACTCCCTGGTCACACATAGTGAGCAATAGGGGAAGTGATTTCCAAGTCAGTCTTTCTCAAAGAAGGACATTAACTACAGGAATTGCTGAATTGTATCTCACTCCTGTTTGTAAAAATACCCACAAAAGGGAATTCCCCATCTTTCTTGAGGGATCATCTTTGATTGCTTCATTGTGTTTTCCAAACAGTGGTTTAAAATTTTCACATATGAAGGAACTTCTAGCAAGAAAAGATGAGTCGAAGGAGTCAAAAGAATGTAATGTTATCTTGTTGCATTTAATTTCATAAATCTAGATTTTAGCTACATGAATGCCATCTTCATAGTTTCATTTTGGTTCTAGAATCCCATTGTAGTTTAACTTTTATACAAAATAGTGCAATGTTCATGATTTTATATAGAGGCATGATGGGGTAGACAGAAGGCCTCAGCATTCTCACAATTATGATTTGCTGATTATAGGCCTCATTTTTTTGGCAACAACTTACAATTTCATCATGGAATAACTTTTACAGAAACTCTTTGGAGTTAAGTTCAAGTTGGCAAGTTCCATGGTGGAGCCTTGGTTTTTGATGCCTAGAGATAGGTAGAAGCCACACAGAACTGTCATGGTCAGGAGTTCTGAGAATTTTTGCATAACAGATGGTGCTGGCAGAGAAGATGGATGGCAGGACAGTAGCAAGGTCAGGATAACCTAGTATTCTCAAAAGCCAAGGAATTAGGAGGAAAGGCAACTCCAGAGACAGTACTGGGAACTAGAAGCCAGGGGAAGGGAGGCTGCATCTGGTGTGGCAACTGAGAATTCGGTCTCTGTATAAAGAAGATAACTACTAAAGCCTTCCTATGTGCTTAGTTATGCCAAGCGCTTGTCATGGGTCATCATTGTGATCCTCACAGCTCCCACATTATAGATGGGAAAAGCGAAACTTGGAGAGGCTTAGTAAATTATCAAAATCACTGCAGCTAAGTAATAGATCTGGGATTTAGAACTAAAATATCTCACTCCAAGGGAGCAATCTTTACCAGTATGGTCTGGAATTAGACCTCTGTTCCAGCATGGCTCTGAAATGCACAAACCTTGTGACCTTCGGCAAGTTACATTAATACCCTTGAACTACAGATTTCCTCTCTATGCGTATGGGTATTTAATAATACCTACTTCATAACATTATTATGGGTTTTAAATTTATGAAGTAGCAATGATTGTAAAGAGATTGGAAGGGTACCTGGCACCTGGAAAGTATCAATGCATGTCAGCAGTTATTATTATTAAATTAAATGATGAACATGAGAGTCCCGAGCTGGATTTTTCAAACCGTGTTCATAAAATCAAGTTAATGGTTCATGACCAATGTTTCTTTTTAAATGAAAAGGAATAGAAGAGAATGGAATGGGAAAAAAATCAGGATTCATTGTATATAGTAAAAGTAAGAATTGTTTCATATATCTTAATCCTGTTTTGTGTGTATGTGCATTGTGCATTCTGGGTAAAAATGAAAAAAATATATTTCTGATTATTAACTGTCAAAAAAAAAGTATTTTAAAAAATCCTTTAAAGTAGCATTGTTCAAAGCATTGGTCTAGGAACCAGTAGCATAAGTTTCACTTAGGAACCTGTTTGAAATGCAAATTACTAGGCCCCACCCACACCCATTCATTTGTGTTTTAACAAGCCCTCCAGGTGATTAAGAACAATTATGTACTTGCATTTGGATTTCATGAAAAAATTAGATGTCTATATATATGTATAAATTATTTGAGAGTAATTAAGAGTACACATAGTATTATATTGACTAAAGATTTAAATTCTACATAGAATGCCATCTTGTGTGACTTTTGTTTTCTGTAGCTGTTTCCCCAGTTTTTTTTAATGCTGCCTGCTTACAGTGCAGTGCACAGATCCCACAGACATCAACTAGTTTATATGTAGAAGGACACTGAATTGTTAGATCCTGTACTTTCTTCTAGCACAACAGGATAAAACGTTAAAATTCTTGTGAGTAGCCCTGAATATCTAAGTTGTGTTTAATTTGAAACATTTTAGAAATAGTCCAGATACTTGAACAGCTGCAAAATTAGAAATTAAATTAAGAACTCATAAAAACTGCACTCAATATTTTAATAATTGAGATACTTATTTTGAAAAGCACATGCAGGCAAAAAGAAAATGACAATCTAGTTAATGTAAAACTAATACTGATGATAAAATCTTTTTGGTTAAAATGGAAATGATAATAGATTTTTATACTAGAATATTTTTCCCCTCAAAAGAAACAGTGAAGGTGTTTAAGATATTTATTTATTATTGTATGTCATTACTTTAAAGAGAGAGCAGGAGCTACTGCATTGATGAATATTGGTTCATTATTGTGTTTAATGTAATTTATTATATTTGGTTTTGGGTTGGAGGGTCTATTGACTTTAAGACTTAAAAATATACTCTTTGAAAACAGCATCCAAATTGACTAGAAAAGTCTTGAGGACTTACTTTGACAATTTTTTTTTAGTATTCCTTTGGATTTTTAAAAATGTATTAAAAATTTTTTCCTTGGATTTTCAGAAAGCAGCTTTTCAATGAATACATACATATTAACATTTCTAAGATTTTAGTGATGTATGAAACCATTTCTCAAGACAAAAGTGTCAGGAGAAACAAAAGTCTACCTTCTGGGTCACCACGGGTGAAATTTCGTATTTAATAGTAGCTTGAGAGATATTTCCAAAGATCCTTCTCTGCTTTGCAATCTGTGGTTGGAGAAGAGTAGAAGGGGAAGAAAGCTGGGAGGCTGTGGGCTCAATACTCTCTGGTATTAGTATCTGTGAACTCGGGCAAATCATACAGTTTTTCTGGACTTGAGTCTCCTTCTCTGTACTGCAGGGGGTTTGGGCTACATACTTTCTAAGAGCGTTCCAGCCTTGAAAAATTCTTGTGTTTCTAAATGGTCATGTGTTCCTTTGGAACAATTTTGGTAAGAATATGGTTATGTGTATATATTGGCAGCGCTCAAAAAGACAAAAAAAAAGATATTTGACTTTATAGACAAATGAGGATCTGGAAGCCTTATAGATTATGTGACAAAATTTAGCTTGACTTTTCCTTGACACATTTCATGTAACAATCGGCTAATTTTTATCAGTTTTGGGTTGGGGGCCCAGGTAATACCATTCACTGGGTGGCATCTGAAAATGCATGAGCGTGTTCTTGCTCATCACAATGATTGGGTGAACTGGCATTTAGTGCCCAGGGGTCAAGAGTGCCACACATCTTGTAATATGTTTCGACAATCCCTCAGTGTAAGGAAGCCTCCCTCCCTGAATTGCATGAACACCTCCATTCAGAACTAGCTAATGAAGTTAAAAGATTTAAATTTAAATTCATATTTTTATAAAGTCATCTGGGCAATTAGAATATATGCAGTTGTCATATATTTTCTGTGGTATTAGTAACACAAATGCAAACAATATCTATTCTGAGATGACAACTGGTGTTGATGATGCATGGGAGAGAACAGCCTCCAGCCCCCCACACCGTATATTGACGATGCAGTAAGAAAACAGTAAAAATCTCAGCTCTCTTAGTACAGTGTGCAGCTATAACTTGAAAACATTCTAGGAACAGTTCCTTTGAGTTACTAGTCCTTGAAGTTACTAGTTGCTTGATGATAGTCGTATTTTCAGTGTAATGGTTTACAGAAGTTTCCATTCAATATAACTAGACGTTTCATGTGTCTAAATAAATGTTCGGATAAGACATTAAATGCATAGATTTGATTCTCTATGGTGGGAAATACCACTTGCCTAATAGCTCTATGCATGATGATGAGTGACGTGAGCACTGTCTTGTTCCCCCTCCGGCCTCTTCTGCACTTGGGTTGGCCTTCACATATTCCAGGTCAAGTTAAGGATAGAATCCATTTAGCAAGAGTGACTCATCCAGGGCCACCCCAAGACTCTTAGTCACTTTGCTCTGGAATCACTTAAATCACAGGATCAGTTCATTAAAATTATTTTTCCTTTTCTATCTTCTTGAGCTTGTCAAGTCCTTGGTTTGTTAATGTGATCATTTAATTTTAAATTAAAGTAATATTAAAACTATATTGCTTATATTCAGATCTTAGATACTGTAAGTATAGAAGATGTCGAATGGGTAAAACTGTTGTCTAGCAAAGCAAAGCTAATTTGTTATTTCCCAGGAGTTAAGGGGAACCCCTGCTTTTCCTTTCTTTGGTGAATCTGGGCCTTAATACTGCTGTGGGAGAAGAGGGAAAGGGAAATTAATTTAAAATGTGTAACTTTTCTTTTCCTATAAATTTGGTAAAATTTTAGATTTCAGGACAGAGAATTATAGAATTAAATCTTTTTGCTAATCTTTCATGTTTAGTATTTATGCTAGGCCTCCACAATTAACAAATGTTATGCCCTGTATTCCCCTTAGAATGAATTATTTGGACATCAGAACAAAAGTCCACTTAGAAAACAGTGATAACCATCTTACCCCAATCTTTCAACATGGAAAATAAGTCAAAGTGATGTAAGAGATTTGTAGTCAGGACGTACAGAATACAGAGTCAGGACAAGGCAGACTAGACTCCTGAGTTTTGGTGACTGGTTTTCCTACCCTATGGCCCTATTCCTCCTTGACCTTGAGTTCCCTAAGACAACTAGCTGCAAATGCTAGCTTAAAATGCCCAGTGGATATGATGAATTACCTCCTCTGCTCCACAACTAGAGAGGTACTAGTTAAGTACCACCTGGAAAATTTGAGAAAATAGTCACTCATGATTTTTGGTGCTCAATTATTTAGGTGAGGCATTATGGCTGAGAAAATAACAAGTGAATCTGTAACCAAAATATTAAAAAGCATTTTTACTGAGACTAGATTAACCCTAAAGGCAGCTGGCAAATATACGATATTAAAATCAAGGTATAACATAATACTTTCTGGCTTTCATTACATTTTAAAGCTAATGCCTTGCAATAATATAAATTCTGTTGAATCCATATGATATGAATGTTCTCAACACTGGATTTTCATTCAATTCAGTCTTCAAGCCACACTACAATGGTACATTCTTCTCTTATATTGTGCTGTTCATATTTCTGAGAAACAATGAAACAAGTAAGCCTGAAGCTATTAGTTAAAGGATTTCATGCAGAAAGCAAAAACAAGATTCAACAACAGCAAAAACTGGCCCATTTCTTTAACCACTGCCTTACTGAGTCAAGTAATGATCGAAGGTGAGTGAGAAAATGGAAGAGGGGGAAAAGAGGCTTCAGCTCAGGGCAACTGCTGTGCAAAGCTGAGGAACAGGGAGCTCCTTTCTGTGCTGTGCCTTTATTATCTCTCTGTTTGTGGTCCCATCGTCTACTGTTTAATTTGTGGAACATTCCAGGGGGTATCCTTAGCTTTCTGACCTGAGTCTGGGCTTGGGGCTTGAAGGCTTTGAGGGATTCCTTTCTGAAATAGGGGAGGACAAAGAGAGCAAGTTGGCTGCTCAGGACATGGCTCAGCTGGTTGTGGCTGGCTTCTCCTTGGGAGCAGGTGAGATCTTTGTGCCGCTGAGCCGCGGGAGGCCAGGCCAGAGCAGGCTGCCCTCCGCAGCGTTGCAGGCATTTCTGAAGAGTGTAGGATGCAGTCTTCGAAAAATGGGCTTACTTCTGTATCTCAAACGAGAGAATACTAAATGCTTAGACTTCCTTCACTCACTTCTCAGTGGTGTTCCATCTGGGAGTTTACTTCTAATGTATTTATTTTCAAGCAAGAACAGCCATTAGTGGCTTATGAGGATGAGTTCTTATTTATTTAGCCAATAACACTCTGACCAAATGTGTAGCAATAATAATAGTGGCACACTTTTGCTGTTGTTCTTTGCTTGATGTAATAAAGATTTTGTTAATGCCTTAGAAAGATCCATTACATAAAATAAAATTATATTGAACTATTTTCAATAGTGGAAATGCCAAGCAATTAGTGTATGGTATCATTAATGAGCTGTATTATTAATGTGAAATGCTAAAATAATTCAGAAAGAATAAATATGTAAAGGTCATATTACCATGAGGCTGGAGGGGGTGGGGATGGAGCGGAGGTGGAAAGGGAGAGAGAATAAGTAAATACATGTGTGATGTTAAGGTGGAATGTACTGAAATTGCTGGCGATATTTCCTAGTAGTCAGGGATATGCTGAGTTACAGCTGGTGCTGCTCTTTGTCAAGGTCATCAGGGAACAGATTCTGTGACTGCTAAAGGGATGGGAGATTGATTCCTGATACCAATGTTGGCTCATAAATTATAACCAGAATAATTAGGACTGTTTACAAACTTGGGGACAGGCAGCAAAGGCCTCTGGTAACTTATATCCAATGGATCAAGTTAAATTCTTTTTTAGACCAACTTAAATTTTTATCTTAAATCTGAGCTTTGATTTGAAACAAAGGTATTAGTTAGTTTTTCTTGAGTTGGTAGTTCCTTTACCTTGCAACTTCCTGTTATTCCATTGTTAAGGTTCCAGAGAATTCTCTTTAGAATACATTCACATAGGAATTGGTCTACCTGCTTGTTTCTGAGAAGCTGAATTTGATGCTGTAGTTGATTTTAATCAGGGGCAGGGAAACACTATTATTTTTTGACTATTGAGAATTGTAGTAAGCAATTTAGACATAGAATATTTGGTAGCTTTTGGAAAGCTATTAAGCTGGCAGCCCCAACTCCTACTAGAGTGATGTATTTACCTCTGTGGTCTGAGTGTAGCACTTTGTTTATGGAAAACAAGTGGCTACTAACTGGGAGTTGACCCACTTATTTGAACACATTTTTCCCCTCAAAATAGAACTTACATGACATGATATAATTCTTCATTATTGTGTGATGAATTTTTGCATTCATTTGTATTATGAATTTTCCCCATATAGACCATCTGACATAATTTTGAGTCTCAGATGTTTTAATCTTTATGTTTTTAGTCCAACACAAGTGCTTCTTTCTGTAGCCTACAATTTGCCTTTTGTTATTAGGTGTGTTTATTTTAATACTTTTCTGATATTCAAGCATAATTGACTTCTATTTTTTCATTGTGCATGGTATTTATAAGAGGTAGTGCAAGACTTGGTATTCTGAGTTGATCAATTATCCCATTATCTTGCTTCCAAGTTTTTGACTAAATTGGGCATGATATTAAATGTCTTTCACTTTATCACATAAAAACAATGTTTTCTTAAACTAATTTTAAGTTGATAATATTTTCATAATTAATGACTTTTTAGATTATAATTGTTTATTTTTTAGTTCATTTATGGCTAGTATGTTATATTTCTTCCATTTAAAGCAAGGCTTTAGGAAAATAACAGTTCTGTTTTCTCATTTCTTCAATTTTTTGTGTGTTTGACTATAAATATCAGAATCATAAATTATGACTAAAAAAATAAGTAATGGAACCATATCTCTTTTGGTATTAATTGCCACTTACTCTTCTGGACTCTCTTTTTTTTTCTTTCTCATTTAATATTAATAAGTCAGCCAGGCTCTATTTCAGTTCAAGTGCCATCTAGAAATCACCAGGACTCCTAGAGCCTGTTCCCACCCACATGGCTGTCTGGAAATAAGACTGATACTGGGCAGGGGTCCTAAGAGGGATTCTGAGTGGATTAGCTACTTACTGGGGTCTGGGAACCAGTGTTTTTCAACTATACTTTGATCATTAATGTACAATTGCTTCTTGGTTCAAGGAAGACGTTTGTAAAGAGTACATTATCAACCAGTAGACCAAGGATTTTGTCATGTGATGATAGCGTTCAACATCTCTGAGAGTCCCTAATGCTGTTTCAGAAGAATGAACCAGAAGTTCCCTTAGAAGTTTCAGCCACTAAAAGATTCTAGTGGATTTGAAACAGTATTGAGTAGGTGACAGACCCACATCAAAAGCCCTTTCCTCTTGCAATTTCAATGTCTTGCTTCAGTCCTTTCTCTGACCACCTTTTTCTTTTGTCTTTCTTCCATTTTGCTTCCTTTTCTTTCTTTGCTTTATCACCATGGAATCTTACCATATCAGTTTTCTGTTTTCTTCCTGTATTCCTTCTCATTATGTTTTCTTCCCATATCCTTCTCATATTATTCTCCTTATTATGTTTTTAGGGTATTTATCTGGTCCCCTTTCTTCTTCAGTTACACATTTCCAGGATGTACTGCATTGATCATTGTTTTTGTTTCCTTTGGGTGAATTTATGCACTAGATTTTACACTTTGTCCCAAACTTCTTGAACGAACTGTTGTATACGTATTATTAACTCCTCCATTCTATTCCCACCCCATCAAGTTTGTGTAGAAATGTGAAACCAGATAAGCAGTTGATTTTCAAGCATTACATTGGTTTGTTCAAAACACTCTAGATATGAGAGTAAGTTCTAACATTCAGTAGAAGTGGCAAGTCACCTGTAATATTTTGTAAAATGGGGATAATGATCAAGTGAGATAATATAGCTGAAAGCATTTCATGGTGCAAAAGTGAGTTATTGTTACTGAGAATTATTATTCAAGATAGTCACCATTTAATATCATGGTACATTTTTAAATAATATTTTATTTTTTAACTTTTTATTTTGAAGTAATTTTGTACATAACAGTTTCCAAAGGATAGTACAAAGAATTCTCATTTAACCCTTTCTAAATGTTAGGATCTTAAAGTTATCAAAACCAGGAAATTAACTTTGATGTAACACTATTAACTAATCTGTTGTTATTTAAATTTCATTGGTTATATTACCAATGTCCTTTATATGGACTTGGATATAAATAAGAATCCCATATATGTTTAGTTGTCATACATTTTAGTCTCCTCCAGTTCTTCAATTTTTCTTTGTCTTACATGAATTGACAAAGAATAGTGACTGGTTGTTTTGGAAAATGTCTATCAATTTGAGTTTTCAGGTGGTTACATTCAGGTTATGCATTTTTGGAAAAAGTATCATAGACTGATGCTATACCTTTCTCAGCTCATCATATAAGGAAATACATGATGTCAAGATGTCTAATTACTATTGATGTTAACTTCAGTTCCTCAGTTGAAGCCTGACAAGTTTCTCCCCTGTTAAGTTGCCAGTATCTTTTTTGTAATTCGTAAGATATTGTGGGGGAATATTTTGAGACTAAACAAATGAGTAGTTTTTTCATCGTACTTTGAATCACACATTTTATCAATCATTGATGATTCCTGCCTGACACAGTTGTCATTGATGGGGCACTGGGATGGCTAATTTGGTGAATATTTGACTTTGGCTCAGGTCATGATCTCACAGTTTATGAGTTTAAGCCCCATGTGGGGCTCTGTGTTGAGAGCTTCAGATTTTATGTCTCCCTCTGTCTCTACTTCTGTCCAGCTTATGCTCTGTGTTTCTCTCAAAAACAAATAAACATTAAAAAAAAGTTGTCATTGAGATGTTTGCCCAATGATTTTTTTAATTTTTTCATTCCTTCTACATTAAATTCTTCTGTAAGGAAGAGCTTTCCTTTCTCCACCACTTATTTACTTATTCAATTATTAATTATATCAGAATGGGCATGTGGATTTTACTTTTTTCCTGTGAGTTATAATCCTTTATAATTGATGTTTATTTTGTTGCTCCAATTGTCCAGATTTGGCCATTTGACCAATTTTCTAGTTGGCGTCTGTGTCCTTTCTTCCTATCACCATCATTTTTAGCACACTTCTTTTCTGGTACCACAAGATGCTCCAGGTGCATCTTATACTTTTTTCTGATCCAGCCCTTGAATCAGACATTCAAAGAGCCAAGATTTCTTTTATTGAAGAATGGTGTTTAGAAACCAAGATCTAGGTGTTAGATGTGCTGTTACAAATCCTTCAATGACACATAAAGCAATTTCAGAATTACTAGCCCATATCTCTGTGAAAAACAAATTTACTAACTAGAGTACAATGCTTGTGTACCATTGTTTTTCTTTTGCCTTTGAGGATAGAAATGAAATACTGTGGCCTACAAGCAAAACTATGGAGATATCCTCTTTATATGAATATTTGAGTATATAAGCAAGTAACCTACTAATCAAGGTGTTTACTAGACTAATTTTGATACCTGAAACATGAAAAAGAAGCATCATATTTCTAGTAGGTTTTCTGCCTATTGTAGAATTTGGGCAAGAATGCTCCTCACAATTAGGAAAATGTAAAATCCCATGGAAACTGCATATTATATTTGAAAATTTTAACTTTTTGAGCTTTCACTACAATTTGGTCAGGAACTAGTGTAAACAGCAGTTTGTTTATAACACCATATCAGCTTCTTAAATGAATCCTCACTCTTATTGTTCTAGTTCTTTTGCAATTTCTCCAGCTCCATATTCCCTGATTCCTTTTCTTTAAGTCTACACTGAGACTTGAATCATCCTCAGGTTGTGAAGGTGAAGATGATGTACAATTTTGTAGCCCCACTCCCTATTTCTAGCATTACTGAAAATACCACATTGTTCCTGGCCAATTCTGCATAAGAGACATTCAAGAGACAAGAAGAACTTTTTTCTATTGAACATACCTCTTGTCAATATAAGTATATACCACAGATTGCATTTGATAGAAAAACAGAAAACAATAAAATAAAATCCCCAAAAAACAAATAAGCAAAAAAACCCCAGAAGTCCAAAGCATTTGGTTGTTGTGAGATTGCCAATATTAAATGGCTGAAATAGCACTGAATTCCAGTTAATACCAATATTCAGGTTTCCCCCTCTTCCCTACCCTTGTTTATATCCCTTTAACTTCAGATAGAATTAACAACACATTAAAGTTCTTTACCTAGAACTTTTAGCATCTGCACTTTGAATTCTCTCCCCTCTTTGGGAAACTGAATATCATAGTAGCTTGAAGAACATAGGCTCTGGATTGCTTACTCAGCTTCTGATCCTTCTCTGCCAGTTCTGTGGTTCTTGGTCAAGCTACCCAATATCTGTTGGTAGTAGTTTCTTTTTCTAGGAAATGAAAACCAAAATGGAATTCCTTTATATGGTTGTTATATAAAGTTTAAATGAGCTACTAGATATTAGTGCTTAGAGGCATCCCTGGCACATAGCAAGCATTCACTAAATGTTATTGCTGTTGCTGTGGTTATTACTTGTGTACCATGGCTCCCTTGGGGGTTTCTGCATCATACTGCATTTTCTAGATAGGTGGGCATTTAATATGCATATGCACAGTAAGGAATAGGAATAGTTATTCTTGTATTGGAAGGAGTCAATTCCTCAGGTGAGGATAAAGTTGAAAGGGGATAATAATTAGAAAGTAAACAATAGGGCACTTGTGGGGAAGAGCACTGGGTGTTATATGGAAACCAACTTGACAATAAACTATAAATTTAAAAAAAGTAAACGATACACAGGGTGACTGGGTGGCTCAGTCGTTAAGCAGCTTATTTCGGTTCAGGTCATGATCTCACAACTCAAAGTCTTGTGAGTTTGAGTCCTGCATTGGGCTCTGTGTTGATGGCTCAGAGCCTAGAGCCTGCTTCCGATTCTGTGTCTCCCTCCCTCTCTTTCTCTCTCTCTCTCTCTCTCTGCCCCTCCTCTGCTCACGCCCTGTCTCTTTCTCTCTCTCAAAAATAAACATTAAAAAAGTAAACAATACAAAATACCATGTGATTTAACTCATACATGGAGTTTAAGAAACAAATGATTAAAGTAGAGAGAGAGAGAGAGAGAGAGAGAGAGAGAGAGAGAGAGAAACCCAAAAACAGACTCAACTACAGAGAACAAATTGATGGTTACCAGAGGGGAGGTGGGTAGAGGGATGGGTGAAATAGATGATGGGGATTAGGAAGTGCACTTGTGATGAGCACTGGGTGTTGTATAGTATTTTTGAATCACTGTATTGTACACCTGCAACTAATATAACACCTCATTAACTCTATAGGAATGAAAATAGAAAATTAATTTAAAAAGTAAACAATACAACACTACTATGTGCTTTTTACTATCCTGTTGTCTTCTCTATTGATTTAAGTCTCTCCCATATGAAATAAAATAATAGAAAACAGACAGCCCTTTTCCAAGTTTTTCTGAGCATAATAAGATAAGATTTCATGAGAAGCCCCAAGATAAGGAGAGACCTAAGCCAAAAATAGATACTCCAACCTGACAAGCCATTTTGTCTTTCTGAAAGATGAGATCTGTAGAGTGCAGAGTACCACAGTCTCTTTCTCTGCTTTGTTTCTGGGTTTCAGTGAAGAGGGAAGGGAGCTGGCAGGGATGGGGTTGATAGGAAATGTCAGAAAGGGAAGGAGTGGCCTAGATCAAGTACAGAAAAGAATTGTATTAATCTAGAATTATCAGATATTAGGACAAAGTAACTTCTATTAGAATGTCTATTTTTAATAGTGTGTCTGGGTTAGTACCCTATAATATAATGGGTGTTGCAAGCATTTCTGATGCTTAGATAGAGGTATGATAGTGACTCAGTGCTTGGGCTCCTCTCCTTAACTGTAACTTATGAATGTCAGCATGATTACTCTTGAATAGAGAAAGAAAATTTTAATCTTTTGATAGTACTGCTTATTTTACACATGTTTGCATCTCATTTTGATTTGGTAGCTTCCAAACCCTGGGGAATGTATGAAGTAGTTAGACTACTGTTACTCTTGTAAGATTTTGATCTTTTATTTTAAGCAGCATAGTGAACTTTTTTTTTTCCAGTTAATGCATTTTCCACTATTAGTCACACATGGTGGTTACAAAGTTCTGTTTTCTTTTATACAAATGCCAACATTTTTGTAGCTTATTGGCTGATGGACGGTGCATGCTGAAAGTTACTGAGAACCATGAAAAGAAGAGACTACAGGTGTTTATTGACTGAGGGTAAATAAGAGAGTCATTGATACCGTATTGTCATCCTTTGCAGGAATCTAGGAGAGCTTTTGGTTGCCTGTGGCTTTGTGGCTTAGCAGTTGTAAAACAGGAACAGCTTGTGAGTATCACCATGTGACAGGGCCATGAAGCAGCAGAAATAGGTCCATCACAACCGCTATTGGTTGGTGCATGGGAATCCTTGGAATGGTGGGAATGTTTATTTGTTTACTTTTCATAACCTAAAGTAAAGAACTTCTTCCTTGAAGAAGTCTTTTTTCCCCTCTGGCTTTTGAGGAGATTATAATCTCTTGCATGATTTATTGATCACCTTTTGACCATAAGTGTATGTCATGTCATGTTGGACAGGTTTCAAGTTCAACAACATATAAAAAAAGATGGCCATGCAACAATGTGAAGACAAGCATACTTAAGCTCCAGGGTATATTCAGTTGTAGTAATAAAAAAGCACAGCCATAGGTTTTCCATGGTTCATTACATTTTCATGTGAGTTTTGTAGATCCCTGGCTACAGACATCAGCACCCATATTTTGGTCACAAGTTGAAAACCTTTAGGGAAATTGATATTATCCAGTGTCTGTGGTGAACATGTATCCTTTCTGGGCAAAGTACTGCCTACAAAATAGAGAGGGATGAATATGAGATTTATGGATATACAAAGAAGGAATTAAGTCATTTCCTAAAGTTTATTAGTGGACAAAGAAGGAAGAAAGTCATCTCAGGCAGAGAGAAATCCATGTGCAAAGAAATAATGCTATGATGAGAATATTAGGAGACATTTGGTAAATGTCCAGGAGTCTAGGATGAATTTGGACAGTGTTGATGATGAAGGAGGAAAGGAGTGAAGAGTTATGAAAGGCTTAAAATGACTAAACTGGGTGATTAATTAATGGAAGGAGGTTAAAGAGAAGGAGATGGGAAAGACCCAAACCAGCTGAGCTTATTAGTCATGGATGTTAGTGACCACATCTCACTCTGTCCCATCCATTTCTGAATAGCCCAATCGGGGTATTAAATCATGTGCTTTTGTGAAGCCTAAAAATAGTTTCATGCCTCAACTCTGTCAGTCATATGAGCAACTTTGGGAAAATAACTTCTGTGTGTATTAAATTCTGGAAAAGAACATTTACTTCTCGGAGATTTTATAAGGATTAATTGGAGGGAAGAAGTCACTTTGTAATAACTATATAAATGCAAAATGTATTGTTACTCTGTTGCTGACTGCCATTAATTGTCAACATTGAAAAGTGTATTTGCGAAAGCAGTTCCTTTATGCTTAATTAAGAAATGCAACACCGTGTCCCTAATTTTGTAGTTATACTGTTGTAGCCGTCTCTGGACACATTGTGGCTTTGCCATGCACTTGGGTCTCCCCCAGCATTCCAGCCCCCTTTCCATCTTTGTAATTTCTAATATAAACAAGAAGTAGTTATGGTTGAGTTCCTTTTTTCTCTTAAGTTGGTTAATGAAAAGTGTGCAGTCCTTTTATCCAAGTAAAATAAATGCATAAGCCATGAGGCAAGCTAATAGTTTATTTTTTTTCTTTGGTGACAGGAACAAGGAGATTTTTTTGAGGAAACAAATACTTGTTAGCAAAGCATCAGTGTTAATGTGTCAAAGGTGACTAACATTTTGATTCTCATCCAGACACCTACTGCAGGGGAACTAAGGACACAGTAAAATAATGGCCATCCTGATTGAATACCTGGCATGGCTTTCCAGACGAGATTTCCATGCTGCTTGTAGAGGTCTGGACCAGGTCTCACTAAAGTTTTGTAGACAAAAGCTTACTCCTTTAACCCAACACTAGACAGAAAATATTTTTTTGTATGACCTGCTTACTTTAGTATTCTGAATTTTTCAGTGTTACTAATGTAAAAAGGAAGAACATTTTAGCACATAGCTCTGGGCTGAGCCTCATGCTGAACTGACTTTAGAGAGTGAGCTCTTAGAGAGTGAGCCTCTACTTCGCTAAGAGGGGAAATGCATAGGCCAGGCCATAACAGAGTGGAGAGCAAAGAGTCTTTCTCCTCTGAAGCCCAGAGAAAAATTATAATCTTTGGAAAGAGGGCCCTGGAATCTACATCCTGACAAATTCCTCAAGCAAGTCTTGTGTACACAAAAGTTTTAAAATATTTACTAAAATATCTACCCTCTACTATGGTCCTTTCATGAAAAAAAATTACAGATATGTATAACTAAAAGCACTTATCTACATTCTAAGCAAATGAAAGGTACCTCTAAGAAGTCACATGGCTTTATGTGGAAGGCAACCACCTGGAAGATTAGAAAGTCATCATCACTCTTCCATTCCTTCTTTTCCTCCTGTGTGTGGTGATGACTCAAGTTCAAATATGTGAAACCATGAAAAGTGAAGGCACATTCTCAAGGGGTCCATTTCAAGAGAACTCCTACTTTAGCTTACACCCCTGACTGGACCAAGCATTAGTCCTTTCCTTGCACCAGCTACTATGCCATCTCCCAATATCACCACTTACAACAACGTGCAGACCAAAATAAGACAAAGAAACATATGCCTTACATTTATTGCTGAAGGAGAAGTGTGGCTAGTGATTGATTCAGCTCTGTGCCATGCAGCATGGCAGCCAGAGGTATCCAGTAGTTGCCTTGGTGCCAGTACACCTGAGAAACTGAGTTTTTCATTTGTTTCTAATTTTATTTAACTTAATTAACTTATATTTGAGTTTAAAGACATATTTTTTCAATTACTGCAGTTTCAGTATTTTTCAGAATAACTGGGTTTCTGGAAATCTGCTTTTTAAACTGTAAGTTTTAAACTTAATTCCAAATAGTAATCAAGTATTTCTGATAAAAACTTAGCCTCCAAATGGAAACGTGCTCTAAGCATAAAATACACAATGGATTTTTAAGACCTAGTAAAAAGAATGTAAAATATCTGACTAATATTTTTAATATTGTTTATATGTTGAAATGGTAAATTTTTGGATACATTGGGTTTAAATGGATTATTAAAATTAATGTCACCTGCTTCTTTTTACTTTTTTAATATGGATAATAGAAAATTTCATGCATGGCTTTTATTATGGTTCTGTGAGACAGCTCTGTTTCAGATGTTTAACATCCCCATATGCCCATAGTATTGGATACTGAGAAGTCTAGTGTTTCATGACATTCATTTTAATGTCATGGCTGCAATAGGGATTAAACATATTAGATGATGACAATAAATAATTTTATGTCCTTAGAAAATAGTTGGGGGGCACCTGAGTGGCTCAATGCATTAAGCGTCTGACTTCAGCTCAGGTCATGATTTTGAGGTTAGTAGGTTCAAGCCTCCTGTTGGGTTCTATACTGACAGTTCAGAGCCCAGAGCTCTGTTTCCCTCTCTCTCTGCCTCTCCCCTGCTCACACTATGTTTCTCTTTCTCTCTCTCTCTCTCTCAAAAATAAATAAACATTTAAAAAATTTAAAAAAATTTGGACTACTCTATTACTAAAAATACATGTTATTAACCCAATGGAAGTTACTGCCAACCTAATAGGCATCAAAGCATTAAAACAACTGGGAACATTTAGAAAGAGTATGGAATACATGTTTACCAAGATCTCCTTCTTATTCCAGATTCCCTCCCCACAACTGTTTTTTAATTTAAATTTTTATTTTTTTAAGTTTATTGTCAAATTGGTTTCCATATAACTCCCAGTGCTTCTCCCCACAAGTGCCCCCCACCATGACCATCACCCCCTTCTCTCCCTTCCCCTCCCCCTTCAGTCCATGGTTCGTTTTCAGTAATCAATAGTCTCCCTTGATCTGTGTCCCTCACTCTCCCCACAACTTTTAAAGAAATTTATCTTAGTCAAGATTAGATAGGCAAAATATATTGTTTCAATTATATCACATGATGTATATAAATCTAGCAATAAATATTTATGAATCATCAGTTAAGATATGGAATGCTCATGGCCTCAGAGAGGAATAAAGGAGCCTATAAGACTTCATTCTTGCCCATGTAAAACTTAGAAACATATTTTAAAATTTGGAGATATAGGGGCACCAGGGTGGCTCAGTCAGTTAAGCGTCAGACTCTTGGTTTCTGCTTAGGTCATGATTTGGCAGTTCATGAGTTCAAGCCCTGCATCAGACTCCATGCTGACTGTGCAGAGCCAGCTTGGAATTCTTTCTCTCTCTTTCTCTCTCTCTCTCTCTCTCTCTCTCTCTCTCTCTCTCTCTCTCTCTGCGCTCCTCCCCTGCTTGTATTTTCACTCTCTCTCACAACAAATAAACTTAAAAAAATTGGAGATATGAAAGGACATACATAATGAAGGACTAAGTTGTAGATTCTAATTGTTTGGAAATTTAGGGGAAAACCAAACAAATGTGAACTAGGGTTTTGTAAAGTGAAGGCTATATAGTGAAGATGGGTCTTGATCTAGGATGGTCAGATTTGCATGGCCCTGGGGGAGGGAGCTCCCAGAGATTTGCAAATTGACACACTGGGCTTTCTTTTGGGTTATTGATCACTTCCCCAAAGCTGTTTATTTGCCTTCATACTGGAATATGATCTTCTTGAGGACAATGATTCTGTTCATTCCATCTTCTCTGTTCCAAAGCCTTTAGTGCCTGGCACATGGTGGGTATTCAGTTATATTTATGGATTTCATCAAATATCTAAATGAGTAAATGAGAGCATTCTCATCAGAAGAGAGACTAACTCAGGAAACAATAATGGGTATGAGCATTTTGAGATGGGGGCTACAGAAGACCTTTTATGGCTCTACTTTCTGATCTGAAAAAATAGAAGTGTTTCCTAACTTTTTCTGAGGATTTTTGGAGATCTTCACATATGAAGAGAAAAAACTTGATAAACTGTAATGTACTATTAAATCCAGGGACTTCATTATTATTCACCCAGAGACAGGTTCTTCTTCATCTTTGTAGTTGTCACATTGTACAGAAATGAATATTCAATAACTAGTTATTTAGCAAATGAGTCAAAGAATGAATGGGAGGTCCCCTGTCTTGCCACTTCCTTTTTTCTGTCTTTACCTGCCTGACAACGCTTGCAGCCTTCTTGTTAGAAAAGTGTCTAAATTCCGGTTAAACTTTGAAGAGAAGCTTGGTATCTTTGCTTACAAATCAATTTCACGTGTATGAGTCCATGAATATTTTCATATCTCTTTTGCCTTTTCAGTACAATTAAAAAAAATTTTTAAACAGATTCTTCAGTCATTAGAATTGATTCAGATTTTTGAAGTTTCCAGATATATGGCCTCAGAATTGAGTTTTCCACTCAGTATATAGAAATATATCGAGATATAGAAAACATATCTCAATTAAAATATACTTTCACATTGCTCATGTGATTCCTCCTATGTAAAGCAGTTAGGGAAGACATAAAATATCTTTCCTGAAATCCTGATTCAGATACACCCAAAGACAATAATTTGGGGGCAGCAAATGCAAGATTATTATTAAAGAAAATAATTCATCAAAAATGCTAACTTAAAAAAAAGAAACTCCACCCTAAGAGAGATATTTACAGAATTGAATGGTTTATTCTGAAGGTTGCAGGAGTGATCATCCATTCTTAAATTGTAGCTTTCAAAAAATATTTCTCTGTGATGTACACTTTTTATATCTTACAATTGCATTTGTCAATTTTACCTCAATAAAACTGCGGTGAAAAAAAGAATGTTTCTCTCCCTGACTCATAAGCATTTGACCTAAGGCTAAAAGGCTCAGAAAGGTTTTGTCACCACCAGCCAAAAGAGAAGCACAATGCAGATCCTATAGATAACACTCTAACATCCTGTCTCCAAGCTCTGAGCATTCATTTCCCATTATACTCCTTCCTTCCATTCTCACCCTTCCCCAGGCCCTCACCTTCTGATGCCTGGATTATTGCTGTTTTGTACAATCATTTAATTTATCTGCCTTTAGCTTTTGTTGCAATTAAATCCATCTTTCATATTGGTGCCAGTTCAGTAAACCACTGCTTTCTTCCTATCTTTCCTCTCTCCATGAGTGTGCACTGGCCACACTTCTTGCTGGGGCTTTCCAGTCACAATTGACCCAGTCAGCCTTCTTTCTCTATGTATTCTTCCCCACAGGTTGGTCTTTCCACTGTCCTCCTCCCACATTCCAGTATTCCTCCCTTCGCTACTCCTTTCCCTGCCTGGAATTCCCTCCTCTCTCCTGTGTGAGTCTGGTCAGCCCTGGGTCCTGTCCTGTCCCTCCATGAAACCTTTCCTCAAGTCTGTCCCTGCGAGGAGTGATTGCTCTATTGTCTTAAGTTTTAGAGAATTCTAGCTATATGCTTGATTTTATCATTTATCAGATTCTACTTCCTAGGATTAGTTTTTATCTGTGTGTTTTAGCTGGATATTGCTTATTTAGATGAAAAAAACCAAAGTATAAAAGGAATGTCTAGTTTATAAAAAGACACATGCACACATTTAAAAACATATGAAATGTGTTATAGAAAGAGGACATATTTATCAGTATATTAAATATAGAAACAGTATCTAGCACTCGAAGTTGAAGCGGTACCTGAAGAACACTTTCTCTTTAAGAAACTCTTTATCCAGGTATTTAGAATGGTTCATCTACTCTAACCTGGTGTCATGTTTGTTTATTCTTAAAGCATAATAAAAACCTGCTTCTAGATCTGCAACTTTAATGTTGTGAGTTTTCCTTTCTTTTTCATGATACTTTTTCTGGTTTGAATTTATTAAAGGATCATTTTACTTTGAACCCTGAGGCTTTTCATGTAATTTTTAATTATGTATATATATTTACATTTATAATACATGATAAATACATTTATAATTATATTTACAAAATAAATATGACACATTAAAAATGCTACTTTTGTACTATGGGTGGTTGTGATTTTGCCTTTTACTGAGAACCCCTTGCTCCTAATAAATATCACACTCTAATAGCACAAAAGTAGAATGGTGACAAGATGTGTCTCCATATTTATGGCCCTTGATCTTTACTATCCAGAAATACTTTTCAAAGATCAAACCGCAGCACACTTGCCTCTTGGCACTAGAAAACTTGAGCTTTGATGGTGATCAAGTATTGCCTGTGATGTGGCGGCTCTTAAAAGGACTCTTCAACAACTTGATGGGGATACACACTGCTCTTTTGTTTCAGGGAAATACTTTGCCAAGATTAAAAAAAAAACTTATAAGAGTAGTACTTTCTTCCTTTGGATTTTTGACTGGATACCTATTATTATGAAAAAGTGCCATGGAATGTCACATTTCATTTTGTTGAAGCTGGTGCTAGGACCCTGAAGAAAATGTCTGCCATGCACCATGCACCACAATGAACAGACAGAAGATCACATGTTCACACAATTCAGAATATTTGTTCTCCTTTACTGTCCCTTCAACCTGATCTCTTTTCTTCTCTTTGTATCTCTCCCTCTTCTCCATCTCCCTCTCCCCGCCTCCTCAGCCCCTCCTGCCCATCTCCTTCCAGGTTATCTACCTGCTTCCCCTCCTGTCTTCAGGCTCATTTTTCTTCCTCTGCTCACCCCAGCCTGCTTTTCCTCCTATGCTCATCTCTCTCTCTGTCATATCCTCACCGTGTCTTTCCTCTCTTTCCCCTGAGTCTGTATTCTCTCTACCGGTTTTTTCCTTTGGAAGGCAAATCTATGTCTGTGGTCCAGTAAACTGTTGGTTGCGTAGGATCCTGTATTGTGTAAGCTTATCTTCTTTGTCCTTTCTACTGTTAGTCTGTTTCTTCCAGATGAGCTCTTAGAGTGGGGTAATTTAAATAAAGCAGTCAAACAGCCACCCACAAAATACAATGAGTCCTTTTTAAAGATAAAAGTTGCTTCAGGATAGATGTTGACCATTCCTGTGACTTAAAAGGCCATTTTGAAAAATATTTAAAAATAACAACAAAAATTATGTTTACCACAGCTGAGACAGAGATAGGAACTCTGATTAAAAAAGATATCTGTCTTATGTGGATCTTTGTGTAATTAGAATTCATTAAAATTGAAAAATGAGACCTATTTTACATATAATTGAATATTTCTTTTACCATCCAAGAAAGATTTCATGCTGATGTGGTAATAAAACATGGCATGCTGCAGGCATTGGAGTTAGGCATTTTGTTAGTTTTCTAAAGCTGTTGTAACAAAGTACCACAAATTAGGTAGTTTCAAAACACAGAGATGTATTCTCACATAGTTCTGGAAGCTGAATGGCTGAAATCATGATGTCAGTAGGGCCATGATCCCTTTGAAATCTGTAGGGAAATCCTACTTTGCATCTTCCTGCTTCTGGTGGTTTGCTGGCAATCTTCCTTGGTTTGTAGCTGTATCGCTTGTCTTCACTGTCACCTGTGTTCTTGCTGCATGTCTTTGTATTCATGGCCATCCTCCCATAAGGACACCAGTCATACTGGATTAGGGGCCACCCAACACCAGTGTGACCTCACCTTCTTAACAAATTATATCTGCAATAACTCTATTTCCAAATAAAGTCACATTCCTAGGCAGTGGGGGGTTAGGACTTAAAAATATCCTTTTGGGGCCCTTCTGATATCTTCTCCAGCCACTGAACCTCTGGCCTAGCATTGCTTTTATCATGTCCCTCAGCTGTTGTTGAGGTGCAAAAGCAGATTAAGCATATGATGGCTTTTATTGAATAAGAATCGAATGAGAAAGAATAAATAGATGCAAAGGCAGAGGAAGAGTTCAACATTGAGAAATGTCGTCTTGTGCAAATCCAAGGATGGAAGATAATGGAATACTAGGAGATGAAAGAAAAGCAGATTGAGCAGAAGGAGAAAATTCAGATGTCTTATTTGATGAACCAATCAAGGCTCAAAGACCTCAGAGTGAGAGATGACCTTATTACAAACCTACCAAATGAAGCAAAACAGAGACTCAGGAAAGTGGTAAAAGATACAACCAGGTACCAAGTGCTGCTGGATAGCCTTATCCTCCAGGGTTTGTACCAATTGTTGGTGCCCCAAACGACTGTTAGTTGAAGGAAACAGGATTTCCCTCTGGTAAAGTTTGTCATGTAAAAAGTGATTCCTATGTACAAAATTGCCACCACAAATTAACCAGAACTACCTGTCTGAGGAAACAGCTGGTGGAGTTGAGATCTATAATAGGAATCATAAAATATGAGTTCCCAATCCCCTAGAAAGCCATTTGGATCTCCTAGTCCTGCAGATGATGGCAGGTGGGGTGCAAATGCCAATAGGAAGTTTTTGGACTAAGCTTTTAGGAGAGTTAGGTGATACTCTGCTCTCCTAGAAGGTTCTGATAGTTGAAGAAACAAGATACCTGTGTGACTCCTTCTTTGCTGTTCTAATATTGTCTATTTATCAGTGGACATCCTTCTGTAGCTAATGCCTATGGTATAATTGTTAACAATGAAAACTTCACTTAATGTAATAAGGAAACCTTCTTCTAGCTTACCTAAAAGTAGCACAGCTTTCATTTGCTTCTGTAGCATGAAGGTGAGGGTATCATATGGTGGTTACAGGAACTTCACCAAGTTTTCTGCCCTTCCCCTGGTTTCAGTTCTCCAGCCTATAGTGTGAGGTGTGTGGTGTTATCTGATATTAAGTCTCTCCTTTTAGGCTTAAAATGCATGGTGTGGGGTAGGGGCAGGGCGGGGGGTGGGGGGAGCATGCATTCCTTCCAGCAGTAGTAGCTTCGCTGTTAACCTGCTTGGGCCTAGAAGTGTTCCTCATTTGTAAATGCGATTTAAAATCGAAGCTATGAATATGTTTTTTTAATTAAAACAAAAGGTTTACATGGGAAAAAAATCTGTTGGGGTAGGAACACAATTTACTGCACAATAGGTAGTCTGGGTTCTGGTCTCATTTCTCTACCAATCAATCATGTGATCTTTGGCAAACTACTTAACCTCACTGGGCATCAATTGTAACATGTAAATTATAGTTTTATATCATTGTGCTATAAGGATTAAATGAGATAATACTTGGCAAAATGCCTGGCATATAGTAAGTACAAGTACTTAGTAGTCATTCTCCTAGTTATTATTATTTAGGGTGATATTTTTATTGCTCTTGTAATGTTAGAGATACCATAGCTTAGTACCTGGCCCACTATTGTTGGTCATTAAATGTTAAATTTCAGTCACCCGGGGCCATTATAATTTGTGTACTGTGGATATTGAAAATGCTGTCAGAGAATACTCAACTATAGAGTTGTTGAGGTTATTATACTTTACTAAAGATTTGCCACCTGGATGCTAAAGAATTATTTAATTTACCATGTCTTTTGGAATTGTTTGGAAATGTAGGGTAACCCTAGGATAGTTTAGCAATGTAGGTCATGAGTAATTAATTGAAGTTCAAGGAGGCTGAGTCCTGATCAGCTTTCTCTATATCTTGTCATAATTTTCTTAAAAAGAAAAAGGCTATTTAATTTATATGTAACAAATACAAAGCTAAGACTATTAGATATTATATGATGATGATGATAGCCATTTTTTGATCCAGAAGAAAGGGACTGAGAGCAGTTAAATGATTTCCCGTTGTCACCAGGAAGTGCAAGTGAATTAGAGGCTAATTAAAATCAGTACTCCATCATCCAGTAATTCCACTACTGGATATTTATGCAAAGAAAACAAAAACACTAACTTGGAAAGATATATGCACCACTGTGTTTATTACCACATTATGTCTACTAACCAAGATAGGGATGCAACCCAAGTGTCCATCCATAAATGAATGCATAAAGATGTGGTGTATGTGTATGTGTGTATAATACTCCATTATACACACACACACACACACACACACACACACACATAATGGAGTATTACTCATTCATAAGAAAGAATGAGATCTTGCCATTTGAGACAACATGAATGGACTTAGTATAATAATGCTAAATGAAATAAGTCAGTTACAGAAAGACAAATACCATGTAATTTTACTCATATGTGGAACTTAAAATACAAAACAAATGTACAAACAAAGGAAAAAGAGAGACAGACAGAAAACCAGACTCTTAAATACAGAGAACAAACTAATGGTTGCCACAGAGAAGATAGGGGGGAGGGGTGAAATAGATAAAGGGGATACAGAGGAACACAGAGTCATGTATAGAAAAGTTGAATCATTACAGTAAAACCTTGGTTAGCAAGCATAATTCATTCCAGAAACTTGTCTATAGTCTTAAGCACTTGTGTATGAAAGCAAATTTCTCATAAGAAATAATGGAAACTCAGATGATTCATTCCACAACCCCAAAATATTCATGTAAAAATGATTACATACTGTAATATAACACAAAATAATACAGAAAATGCAAAATATAAAGAAAAATAAACAAAACAACCTGCACTTAATCTTTGAAAACTTTTGTGGCTGGTGTGAGGGAGACAAGAGAGAGGAAGGTGATTGTGTAGAACTGTCACTAAGAGAAACACTGCTATCTATTGGCTTAATGGAATCTTTTTCTTTCCATGCAACTTTAACAAGGAACCTATCCAATGACCTATAATGAAGTAAACATTCCTAAGTGTACTCTTATATGGAAAAACAAATAACTGTCAATAGGTGCTTTGATTTAAAAAACATTTTATGTTTTTTTATTTATTTTTGAGAGACAGAGACAGCACAAATAGGGGAGGGTCAGAGAGAGAGAGAGGGAGATACAGAATCTGAAGCAGGCTCCAGGCTCTGAGCTAGCTGTCAGCACAGAGCCCGATGCGGGGTTCGAACCTGAGCTGAACCCAGACGCTTAACCAACTGAGCCACCCAGATGCCCCCATAGGTGCTTTGAAGGGGCAAAAAAATATACCAGTGCCTGTTGTGGATGCCTTCCAGGCTTCTGAAAAATCACTGATTTCTTCCAAACTCCATGTACTGACACTGAGCATCCAAGCATGGAGATGATCACCCACAATCCTACATCGAGAGAGAGAGAGAGAGAGAGAGAGAGAGAGAGAGAGAGAGAGAGAGAGAGAAGAACCATTGTCTCAGTTGTGATCATGTGGGTTTTGGTGTCACATACTACTTGTATTCCAAGACATTGCTCTTTTATTAAGTTAAAATTTATTAGAAATGTTTGCTTGTCTTGCAAAACATTTGCAGAACAAGTTACTCACAATCCAAGGTTTTACTGTATATTGTATTCCTGAAACTAATATAACACTGTTATCTTAATTATAAGTCAATTAAAAAAGTGTGGGAGAAATCATAACATTGTCGATTGTTCACATTCCAAAGGACGGAATGCTGAAAAAGGATTTGAGTGTATCCTTAGGTTAGGTAGACCATGTCAACCATCTTGTGGGTGGCCCTGGCTTACATTTCCTGTCTCTTAGATTAATTTAGCCTTGTCTCTGCTTTGTGGATCTTCGACACTTCTCTGTCACTCCTGACTTTTTCACCTCCTGCTCTACAGGAAGCAGCAGATAATAGCTACTAGACCTTTATTTATTCATAGGAATATCTTAGTCAATTGGTGATTTTTCAGGGAATTTGCCATCTAACTCCAAAAGAGGGCTGGGAAAGAAATTTATTAGATTCTGTCAGTTCAGAAGTGGCTGCCAAGCCTCCAGTGGACAACTTGAGTGAGGACGAAGTTGTTGGAAGTGAATGGGAATCGAGCATGATGGGCCACCAGAGCAGGCATAAACCTTGTCCCTGTTGTTGCCATGTCAGCCATGTGGGGAGTCCTCCCTCAGTGTTCATTTTGGCCCCTGGGACTACTAATATGCCCTTATTGGTCAACTAACCATAATTTTTAACCCACTTATAAAAACAGTATAAAATAATCATAGCACACCACATTTAAAAGAAACCTTTTCTTTTGTTCAATTTTTCAGTTCTTCTGTCCAGCTACCTAAATACTCTGTTTAGAATTACTTTTTTTTTCTTTTTAAAAGTACCTTGTATTTTTTTTTCTTTAATTACTTGATTGCATGTGTATATCTGGTCTTTAGTTATGCATCTTTGCTGAAAAAAGAAAAACAATTTGAAATAGTTTTAACACAGAGGAATTTATCAGTTCCTATAAGCAAATGGTAGGAGGGGATGGTGTGGAGCTAATGTTAGGGCTGACTAGGTCTTGGGGTTGACTGCTGTTAGGATTCTTTACATTTATCTCCTTTTCTCTCAGTGTGATTGTTCTTTTCTCGGAGATTATATTCTCCATCAGCAAGGGAACCTTCTATAAGAGGACCTCATTCACATTCATATAGGCTGACAAGGAAAAAAGAAGAGTTCTCTTCTAGCACAAGCTTGGGCAATCTCAACAAGCTCTGATTAGCTCAGCTCAATAGAATATGTAAATTCTAGCCCACCAGGTAGGACTCAGTCATAGTCACCTAACAGCAGAGCCATGTGTCCAGGGGAAAATGTTTTGAAAGAATAGGTGATATTTGGGGTCCCTGAGTATCTCAGTCAATTAAGGCTCCAACTCTTGATTTCAGTTCAGATTTTGATCTCAGGTTTGTGAATTTGAGCCCCATGTTGGGCTCTATGCTGAGACCTCAGAGACTGGGATTCTCTCTCTCTCTCAAATAAATAACTAAAGTTATAAAAACAAAATACTAATTAAAATAGGTGATATTTGGGTATTAAAATAATAAATGCCCAATGTGTCTGAGATTGTGAAATGTTTTCTTATCTACTGCTTTGTAATTCTCCATGATTTTTTCTCCTTGGGTTGGGTTCTCTTCTCCACTCTTCAGATTGCCTGATTATGGTTTGTTTACAATTTTGGTGTCTGCATGAGAGGTTTGACCTAAATCACAGTTGCAGTGTCCTCACTTTTCTACTTGAGAGTTCTTATGACAGGGGTCCTAACCTGCTTATGTTGCTTTTATCTCCAATTTATTCTTTTATAAATGATCTACAATCCTGTGGAAATTAGGTCCTCATTGGTCTTACTGAAAGTCTTTGTGGAATGGTCCATTGACATACGATTCCTGCAACTTTTATTCTGTGATGATGCAGTCCTTCTTTCAGCATTAATACTGCACACACAGTGTATATCTTTTCTTTTCTAGTGTTAATTCCTGGTCACATTGCTCACCTTTTCCACATTCAGTAACTAATCATAACCCCAGCAATTCTGTTATATAGGTAATCCATTTATTCCTTAATAATGAGTTTAAGAATGAGATCTTTGGATTGCCTTTTGTAGCAGTACATTAACCATCACATATAATTCTATCTACTGCTTTGCTTATGCAAAGTGTCAGTCACAAGTGAGTCTTATAGCTATTACATAAATTGATTTATATTGTCTAAAATTCTCATGTCACTAGCACTTTATTAAATATTTATGACAGTCTGAAAATGCAAGATAAATTATGGAGTTAGATGGGTAACAAAGGTATTATAGGATTCTTTCCATATTCATAGAGGCTAATTTACAGAAGGCCATTCTAATAGACTGTTCTGCAGATATTTATTCAAATCACGAAATGCTCTCCACTTTTCTAAGTTCCTTCACATCATCTGTCTCTACTGAGAGAAGCAGCCTCATTCAGGTCCTTTGACCTTTTACTCCTCTCTCAAATGCCTTCTCATCTCCTTTCCCACAGGAGGATGTGTCCATGACACAAAACTATTTGTAGACAGCTGCAGGAGAAATTGCCATCTATAGATGGGAGCAAGAAAAAAAAAGGAAGCTAGCACAAATGAATAGCATTGGGAAGGAAAACACATTAAAACTACAGATACAAAAGGGATTTAAAGTTTGTAGGAGAGTAGCATAACCATATGGTAGTAATAACTTGAAGTTTTAGATAATGTTTTAACAAAATATAAGTTATTAACCTGGCCCCCCAAAATAGAAATCATGTATAAATCAATAACCATGAAAGAAATAAAATTAATGGTAAAATGTCTTGCCCCTCTTCCACACCAATCTCCAAATCACCAGCCTAAATATTTCTAGGCATAATTTTAAAAAACTTTTAAAAGCAGAAAATACCTATCTTAGCAAATTGGGTCAGAGACTCAAAATAGGAAATCTAACTGAACCACTTTATGCAGCTAGTGTAACTTTGATGTTAAACATGGATATAAGGAAAAGAATAAGAAATAATATAGTATATTTTCATGTATGACTATAAAAGCAAAAGCCTTAATGTACTATTGACAAATATTTTCAGGAGTTTATAAAAAACTACATGGTAGCCAAGATATCAGTATCTAAAAATGCAAAAGTGGTTCAATTTCAGACATCTATAAAATTTAGGAAAACATTTTGTATGGTTTTCTCAATGGATAGAGAAAAAGCTTTCAGTACAATTCAACTCTTGATTGTGATGTAGCCTCTTGACAAGCTAATAATAGAGAAAGTTTTCTACTATTTTGAAAAGAGATATCAGGGTGCTGGGTGGCTGAGTGAGTTAAGCATCTGACTCCAGCTCAGGTCATGATCTCACAGTCCATGGGTTTGAGCCCTGTGGTGGGCTCTGTGCTGACAGCTCAGAGCATGGAGCCTGCTTCGGATTCTGTTTCTCCCTCTCTTTCTACCCCTCCCCCACTCATGCTCTATCTGTCTCTGTCTCTCAAGGGTACATAAACATTAAAATTTAAAAAAAAAGAAAAAAGAAAAAGAAAAGAGATAACAAGAACCTCCTAAAAATGTTATTGTTATTTAGAAAAACGTATAAACATTCCTGTTCAAGTCAGCAACAGGTAAGAATTCCTGTGATTATCCCCATTATTAGCTGGATGTCCTAGCCAAATTTAATAGGCAAGAAAAATAAGACATGCAAGAGCTTAAAAGGAAAAGAAAAAATTACAAATAATGAAACTGACTAAGTAGAAAATCCAAGAGAAGCATTAGTTATATCATTAGAACAATTTAGACATGGATTTGGCATGTTCACCAGATTCAAGATTAATATACATAAAATAAGTGTTCCTGAAAATCAGCAATTAACCAACTAGAAAATGTCAGAGGAAAAAATACACATTTATGATAGGCAGAATAGTGACCCCCAACAGACTGTTCACTCTGAAATCTGTGATTATGTTACATTAGCTGGCAAATGGGGAATTCAGTTTGAAGGTGGAATTAGGTTTAAAATAAAGGGATTATCCCAGACTATCCAGAAGGTTCCAATGTCATCACAAATGTCCTTCAAATATGAAAGAAAGGGAGAGGAGTAAGTATCAGAGTGATGGAGAAAGACTCTTCCTGCCATTGTTGGCATTCAAGATGGAAGGAGACTGCCAAGGAATGTTGGCAGCCTTTAGAAGATGGCAAAGGTAAGCAAGTGGATTCTTCCCTAGAACTTCTCAGTATGGAGAAAGATAGCTGGCCTTTTTGCTCCTGCTAAGGTTCCTGAATAAAGCTACCTTCTCTGTTCCTTTCCGTATTCCACACTCAAAGGCCTGGAGGGCTCAGACTTTCTGGTCACTTCCCTACTTGGGCTTCTGGGGTTCTGAGAAATTAGGCTTATGTATGGGGCTCACTCAGCCCACAGGGGAAGCACACAGGAATTTCTTTTCAGATTCCAGCCACTGAACTGCAGATCATGACCTGAGCTGAAGTTGGATGTTCAACTGACTGATCCACCCAGCACTCCATCCCAAAATCTTTTTTTTTTAACATGTCCCTTAGCAAATCTTTTAACCCATTTTTTAAAAGTTTATTTATTTTGAGAGAGAGGAAAGAGAATGAGAGCACTAGCAGGGAGGTGGGGGGCAGAGAGAGAGAGAGGGAAAGAGAGAGAATCCCAAGCAGACTCTGCACCATCAGTGCCAAGTAGATGCAGGTCTGAGCCTGATGGGGGTCCATGCTTGATGTGGGGCTCAAACTCACAACCTGCTAGATTGTGGCCTAAACTAAACTTGGTTGCTTAACTGACTGAGCCACCCAGGTACCCCTAATTTGAATTTCCTTTACTTTGAGAACTCCATGTTTTATTATTTTGTGGGCCAAGAAATTTTTATACCTTTTTGTAGGGTCAAATTTATAATTTTTTACATTCTTTTTCTATTGGGATTTTGGTTTTTTATTTCTCAATTTCTAAGATCTTTTACAAATTGAAGTGACAAGTTGAAGATTTAGTCTTCATGCTATACATTGCAAATATTTTCTCTGGCATTAGACTTTTGACTTTTCTTTTTTAAAAGTCATACAAAAGTTTTTTTAATTTTATATTATTTATATCAAACATTTATTGGATTTGAATTTTAATTTATAGTTAGAAAGGCTTTCCATGTATCTACATTTTTTCTAGTAGTTATATGTTTTTTGTTTGTTTGGTTTTGTTTTCATTTATATATTTATATATTTAGATATTTAGATATTTCATTAGATATTTAATTCATTTGAGGTTTATTGTAGTATATGGTGTGAGGTAGGATTCACTTTTATGTTTTTCCAAATAACTGTCCAATTTCCACAACCTCAGTTTTAAAAAGTCTATCCTTTCCCCCAGTGATTTGAGAGGACACTTTTATCATGTAATGAGTTTCCATGGTACTTGGGTCTATTTCTGAATTTTCTCTTTTATTCTGTTATTTTGTCAGTGCATGGACCAGTCCCTCATTGTTTTAAACAAAGAGGAGGCTTCAGAATATATTTAAACCTGTATATTTAGCATGTTTAGTTAATATACTACCACACAACTATAATGACTCAATAAAACATTATTTCCTTCACCCATCCCTTATTTTTTTAGAATTAGGATTTTCCTTCCAACTTTAACAACAAATATTAATGTTATCTTTGCCTATGTAGCATTTCCAAATACTATATAATGATGAACTTTTTAATGATTCTTTATGTTGATTTCTAAATTGCTCTCCAAAACAGAATATCTGATACATGGCTCTCAAAAAACTAAAAACTTTTTACATTAAAAATATTTTTAAAAAGTTGTCACTTTAGTAGCCAAAGACTAACTGATGTATATACTTCTTAGATCATTAAAAGAGTTATTTTCTCATATGTTCAGTCACTAAGTATCCTTTCTTTTTTGTGACTTGATTTATATGTTGCCTTTTATTTCATTGTTTTCTTGTTGATTTATATGAACTTGCATATAAAGATATTAATCTTTCATCAATCACATCCAGTTTGTTAAATTTTTAATGTTATTTGTATTTTGTCAGGCTGATATTTTAAACTTCAGATTGAAAAAAATGACTCTTTGCTTTTATTATTTAATTAATCATTTCTAAAATAATTTCTCTTTTAGGAGTTGATATGTATTTATATTTTTCAATGAATACTTAATATTTATTGAAAATGTAAGAACAAAGAACACTCTAAGTTGCCTGGTGATTTTCATCCCTGGACTCATAATGTAGATTTGAAGCAGTAAATTAGGAGGCAGAGTGGTACTACAAACACAAACTCTGACAGCTTTAAGAAGTGACATCTGATGAAAGGATAAGAGACTTTCTAAAAATATCACACAGAAATCCTAAAAATTATAGCAATTTAAGGCCATTGAAGGTAGAGCAAACAGACCCAGGGAAGTGTCCACGTTAGTACTTATGAACTGGTGTTCAAAGTGATTGTAGAGTTATGAAAATAATAAATTATGTTCAGGTTATCATGGGGAAGAACAAATGAATATATAAGGTGTTATCAGAGACATTTCTAACTCAAATAATTTTTAAAAAGTGCTTAAAAAGTGTAAAATTTTTAGTTAACCAGGAAAGTTGACTGTGAAAAATTACTTTGTTCCCAGGAGTACCAGTTAGATGACATTTTATAACAATTATTTGTCACCTGTTTTATACGGCTTCCTATATTTTAAATTTTTTAAATGTTTTTAATTTATTTTTGAGAGACAGAGAGAGACAGTGCGAACAGGGGAGGGTCAGAGAGAGAGAGGGAGACACAGAATCTGAAGCAGGCTCCAGGCTCCAAGCTAGCTGTCAGCACAGAGCCCGAAGCAGGGCTCAAACCCACAAACCGTGAGATCATAACCTGAACCGAAGCTGGACGCTTAATTGACTGAGCCACCCAGGCGCCCCAATGGCTTCCTATATTTTAAACTCCTTGGGAATAATGATCTGATTTACACTTCAATTCCCTTTTAGTGGCACGTATTAATAGAAACTAAATGCCAGCCGAACGCCATTGTTCTATATACTTATTTTTTAATCCACTTATTGTACTACTTTCCCAGGGAGGAAACAAAAGCTTGGCAAGGTTGTGCTTTCTACCCAAGGTAGATTTTGAGCCCTGGACTGTCTGGCTCTTCCCACATGGATAATTCCTTTCTCACAATACCTGGCACAGTGTCTTACATAGACTTCCTTTACTGTTAGCCAAGTAAATGATAAACTTAATTATTTTAATTATGAATTATTGAGACAGGTTGATAATGGGTGACATGGTTTATACTATTGTTGGGGAAACAAGACATACACATTAAACAACACCTCAAAAGAGTCATAATTTAAAGTTCTATCATCTTAGTTACCTTTCTCCAAGCAACTGAATCAGCCCAGAAGCCTTTACAAGGAAGCAATTAGTTTTTTCTAGGACCTGAATGTATTTGTTTTTGTAAGAATACAGTTCTTATCAGTTGACACCAGGATCAAAGCACTATATAGTCACATGTTGGATGTTTTCACCCTTCCCTCCACTGGATTCTTTACTGGGACTGACAAACTTAGTCTCGTTGATTATAGAAGAGAAATGAAAGAATGTTCTTTGTCTGTCTTCAAAGTCCTCCCTGTCTGTGGTTTGTTGTCAAATGTTCTCCTACATCATTTTCCACATTCCATCTTGTAAAAATATTTTTGTGGAGATGATGTCTTTTGCAAGTCATTTATGTACCTTTTCTGTCCATCTAATTATTGCCACCTTCCTCCCCACCCCTGCCATTTTTAACAACTTTGGTGAGGTATGACATCATATTTTATGAGGACTTATAAACATGTTCACTCAGTAAGATGAAGCTATTTGCACACTCTTCCTTTGTACTTGATGAATTATTGCTTCAAAAATATATTTGGCCTTCTTTCTCATCATAAACCAGCCAAGCAAGACAGCTAGTGTATTAAAAAGAGGTTTAATTTTCACATTCAGAGGAGGGAAACCTATGAGATTTATGCAGTTTTGTAATGCAAAAGGTGAAAAGGTGGTCAGAGACTTTTCAAATGATTCATAACTCTAAGGGCCCAGGTAATAGAGGAGGGATGTGGATAAGTCACTGGAGGCATTGTTGAATTTCTCAGATTACAGTACCATTTTCTCAAGGAATAAAGCAAATGTCAAAACTGGTTACATTATCTGTTTTGATTTCATTTGACATAAGGAACTCCTTTATAGAGAGGGTGAGCATAGATATTGTTCCCTTTGAGAAAGCCAATTTTGTCACAGTTTTCAATAATGTCTAATATACCAAGAACACAGTGGGTCCTCAATCAATAACAATTTGGAAATGCAGACAATGATAAGGGGGAAGGAAATTTCCTAACTTTTCTCTACATTCTGCCTTCTAATTTGTACTAAAATACCTCTTGTCTTTTCTCTTACTTGTAAGTATTTAACTCACTTTAAAAGGAATATTAGCAAGGTTGATGATTTAACTAGTGAAGTTGGTGACATTGTGTGGTATACTTAGCAAACACTCAGGTAGATGACAATTATTCAAGTAGAAAGTGTGTTGGAAGAGTAGGAAAAAGATTAGAGGATCATGCAAAGGCAGAAAAGTTTGCTAAGAAAAACTATACCAAATTGTAGTTTAAATATTATTTGGTTATAACATGTCTGCTTAAATGGCCTTTTCCCCAAGGCCTTTAACAATGGCCTCGATATGTTGACTTTCAATGTATGTACGCTCTTCTTAGTGGTATTTCCAGTCTTTCAGTCACGCCTTTCTCCTTTTTCGCATCTCAACTTACTGCTAATTGTAATATACTCTCTATTCAGTTTATAAAACTATTTTTAGTTTATTTTAGTTCATAGAGATTCATTTTAACTAATTGTTACCTGTTTAAAGTGCTCTTAGGAGTACATATCTTTCATGAGTCCCACAAGAAACTCTGCAGAAACTGTCTCTCTCTGACCCATTTAAGAGGCTGATAGAATTATCATTTATTAGTGACAATCAAGGACACTAACTAAAGTTAATGGCAAGCTGCTATGTTAGGAAGAAATAATTTGTATCAGAATGTCAGTGGAAACACTAAAGCTATCAAGTTATTTAGCTCTTTCTTAAATCATTGAACTGTTTGGTTATTGCACTGTAGAATTTTCTGAGAAGTTTAAAGAAAATAGAAAATGATATGTATCTTAGTGTCTAACAGTGCTGGTTTTCAATTCTGTTTGTGTCTGAATTCTAGAAAAATATGCTTTCTGGCAAGTATTCAAATAGAACTTCATAAAATGAACATAAAAATTCTAGTCACCTGTTTTATTAGTACCTGAATATAGGCTAAGCCTGGAAAAGAAAAATAAGGTTCTTAATTGACTGTTGATTTATTCAAGACCATTGTGGAGATTTATATACTTTCAATGGCACATTAATAAAATAAACTTTATAAATTTAACCTAGCTCAATCATACATCTCAGAATATTTTGTTTTGTTTTTGATTTTTGATTTAATTGATAATCTCAACTGATGAAACATCAAAATGGCAAATATCTATCTTGCTGAAAATCATTATTTACACAACACACTGTCCATAATATTGTAGAAGTGTTGGTTTTGGTGTTGGTAGTAGTAGTGGCAGCAGCATTGTGGTCATGGGGATGATAGATATATGCAATGCATTGCTATTGATACTTACACTACTCTTTCTACATTGTCTTTCCATTTACACACATTCTTGTTCGGTCAGGTGCTGTTCTAGATATTTCATAAGGATTACCTGTAAACATCACAATAAGCTAACTAGGTAGATGGTCCTATTCCACCTTTTCATAAGTAGAGATTGCAATTCAAAAGGCTTAAGTAAAATACCTAAGATCTTAGAACTCATAACTTGGTAAAGCCAGGATTTGAACTCAGGATTTGGCTCCAAAAGTCTTGCCTGCTTCAGTACACTGTGCTGTGAAGTTATCCTGTCTCTATTTGTCTACATGACACAAAGTAAGGGAATTGTACAATCACATGAATTTTCTTTCTCTTTGGGTCAGTTTAGAAGTACTATAGAACTATAGTCTCACTTTTCCCCTTCATGTTCATATAATTAGCTGTGTTAATATCTCTCTGTCTGATGTGTGTATGTAAATAGCCTGCTAGTCACATGACCACATACCAGATGAGCTGGTCATCTGGCCCTTTGGCGGCTGACACATGTCCAGGTGGCTCTGCCAGTCTTTGACATGGTAGAATGGTATCTGATGTATTCAGATAATGTTAGCTATTCAGCACTGAGAACAAAGGCTCATACATAAATGGAGACCACATTCTTTTCTCTGACAGTAAGGAAAGCCTCTGCTATTTAAGGATGCTTATTACATGTCTAACACTTCCCCAAGTGTCATCTAATTTCACCGTTAACTCTAAAATGAAAATAATGTATTAAGTCACTTAAATTTTCTTTTGAGAACTAAAATATTTAATCAAGTATTGTATGTGACTCCAGATTTCCCAACTAAAAAATAATTTACAATCGTAGCTTGCAGCCAGCCATATATGCCCCAGAGCATCTTCTCATTGCCATCCATTGCTATATCTCAAAGAACACAAATCCATTTTAGATATGACTTAATCAAATATGATTAGAGTACCAGCTCTGGAGGAGATAAACATAAGCACTCCTTAAACAAATATAAATTTGTTATTTGTACCATTGACAACCTCATTAACACGTACAAGACTTTTCCTAATGACACTAAACTTTGTTATTTTCTTTTTCCTTCTTTAATTCATAAGGCAAATATAGCCAATACTACTAGTTGAGTTGCTAATTTCTTTGTAGCTGTTGCATTAAGGAACTAAGGGTCTTTCTAGATCTATTTAGGGACTTTAGGATCTGTGCTTCATTCTGATTATGTAACATGTTGGGTGCTTGTGTTCTCAGTAAGTACCTTTGGTGGAATTCACTGAGCTCATGTATGTGAAGTTCCTTTCCTTATGAAACAATATACCATTAAAGTGAAAATTGGGAATAAGGAATCATATCTCCTTAAAGCCCACTATCTTGGCTGGTATCATAATAGTATTCAGATTTGGAGTTTCCATGAGATCCTTGGGTAAATGTTGATGGCATGGTTTGCCTTCTGAGGTGGTGACATTTCAATGCCAAGCCAAATTTGAATTATTATTTCCTATCCAACTAGTCTCAGAGATATACTCTTTTTATCTTTAGGATTCCAAAGTGACTTTACAAAAACACAATACAAAACAGTTCAGAAATGTTTTCCCCCCTTACCTTCATGATAAATGGTGGGAAAGTGACATAATTACCAAAGCTTTACACTTAGCTAAAGATAATTGTGTAATTAGGAACACTTTGAAGGCATAAAGTTGAAAATGTAATTTTAGAGGTTTTTAGCATGTTCAAAGGAGCATGATAAATTTCTAAGTGGAATCATCATCCATAATAGGTAAATATAGTTGGCAGTAAGGGTCACTTAGCTTACAAATAAAGTAAATGCCTTAAGAATGAGTTGGAAAAAAGGTAATTTTTCTCCTCTGTGGAGGAAGGTTTGTTGGCAAGAATATGAGACACAGTATTTAAAGAATTCTATTTTAATGACTTCCTTACATTAGAATTAAATTTTATAGGAAATAGGCATGTCAGTAAATACATACCCCATAATCTGTACTCTTGACATAATTACAATGTGATGGGATTGATCCTTAAGTAGGTTGGCCATTTTCATGTAGACATGGTGGTGAACAACCCAATTCTGTGCCTATGGTTTACATTTGTATATCTAGACAGTCTTTTAGAGATTGGATAATTTATCAGTTATTACAGGCTAAAGTGAAGATAACTATATGTATCTCTATATATAGCAAAGTTTTGCAAAGTGTGGTTTACTTGTGTCAAAATTTTCTGGAATTTTCTGGTCAGAATCCTGACCCTCAGTTTGGACCCTTGAATCTAAATCTTGGGATGGGGCCACCTTTCCCCCAAATCCCTGGGTGATCTTAAACATTTCATATTTAATAACTGTATTCTTGGCATAAATATTATTCTTGGAGATTACCTCTACTATTTGCCTGTGACTTAATAAACATTGAATATACACTACATAAGATTTAACCATAATAGACTGGAGTGTAGTTTAGTTAAATAAAGTTTCCATCACAGAATTGTGGAGTAATAATAATAGTATCTATCAAATATTGAAGATCTGAACATAAAATGATATCTTCTGGCCATTCAAGATCTGCACCTCTCACTGAAGCTATGAATGGTGGATGATACTGTCCCCATTTTATATGTAGAAGACAGGTTAGAGGGGTTGAGTAACTTGGATAAGGCCACACTCGTAGTGAGATGTGACATTGACATTTGGATTTAAATCTAAATATGACCTAGTTCAAAGCCTGTAATGGAATTACTATGATAGAGTGCCCATGTATGAATTCATAGCAGTAAACAGGGTCACAATGAGTTCATATGGTACCTTGATATGAAGTAGAAAAAATTATTTTCATCCCTCAGAAAGATGTGGCCCAGGTTGGGGTGCATGAGCAGAACATGGGGTAGATTTTACCTCTCCTCTCTCTTTCCATCAACCCCCCCCCTGCCCCCGCTCTGCAGTGAGGAACCTGAATCACTGCAGGTGGTAGCCTAGATGATACTTTTAGTAAGGAAATTCTAAGGCTCTGTAATATAGGCCTAGTATCTTATAAGCACAAAATGCTTGCTAGTAGAGTAAAAATCCAGTGAATGTATAGGCATGAAGAGAGGACAAAATTAAGAGCTTATTGATTGCCCAACCCTGTTAACTTATTTTGGTTGTCTATGGGATTCTTGTGAATGGAGTGGCTTTACATTCCTATTTTGTAGCAGAGGATACTTAATGATCTCAACCTTTTAGTTAGAGTGCAGCCTAGTTTGACTTGGTTTCATTTGTATCTATATTATATCAACTATTTTATTAAAATTCAATTATGACATTTTTAATTCCAAAAACAATATTTAGAAAACATTGAAGATCCAACTGTACTTTCTCCTATAGCTATATTTTTGTTAATACTTTCACATGCCCATATATTATTATTATTTTGAAAAACAAACAGCTCATGCTTGTGACTCATACAATATATTTATAGACTCTTTACACCTCTTCTACCTCACCTTTTAGATATCTTACTATATTTGATCCAAACCTTCTTCATTCTTTCCACTAAGACTTATCTCAGAAAACCAGGGAAGGTTTTAACCATTCCATTAAAGAAAAGTCAGCTTACCTAATTTTGATGAATTTTCTTTAAAAAAAAAGTGTTCATGGAAAGTCATTAATTTCTCAGACAAAAAAAACATGTCTAAAACCTTCAGCATATACTGCTATTCGAGCCAAAGGTGTTATATAAATAAACTACACTGTTATCGAGCACTTACTGTGTGTCATGTCCTGCTCTGTTTTAGGGTCTTAGCAAGTTTTTAACTCATTAAATTTAGTCACCACAGTTATTCTTTTGGTGATTGCATTCTAGGGAATAGGTGATATACTGTGGCTGCTTTGGTACAAACCCATCACCTTTCTTAGAAAACAGCATTGCAGAAGGTAGTTCACTGTTAGTGCATCAGTCATGGATGTTGACTACAATAAACCACAACCTGGAGTTCCCAGAGAGTCATAGTGGATGTTCCCTGTATTCTTGTTTTCTTAGAGAGTCACCCTTTCATTATGGCTTTTCATTTATGTTAGAAAAATAGAATCATGGTTTTTTTTTTCGTCGGGGCTTTTATACTCCCCTAGGGTGCCAATTCTCAGAAGTGTATGCTTTTAATCCTTTTGTTGCATTTCCATCCTTTGAAATAGAAATTATCAGAGTTTGTTTTGATAGACATGGATTGATGGACACTAACTTGACTGGACAGAGCATGAAATATGTTTTAAAAGTTACTCCCCTTTCAACACACTCCTCAATATAGCCATCTTAAAATTAGATTATAAGATAAAAAAAATAGGTGCCTGGGAAAACCTTTATGATTTTAGGTGTTAGATATTATTGATATTGGCATGTCTTGAAGCCACTATTGAAGACCACAAGGATTCTACTTGTATGAGAAGAGACTACAACTCATGGGATTACTTTTCCTGATTGTTATCTAAGAACTCACTTTCATCTTATAGTTTTCTGAGGATTCTACTAAAAATGGCTACTGAAATTTTGAAGCAAATTTATCTTTAATTACTCCTATTGAACAACTGAGTGTCAGTAATAAATTTGTGAGACTCTCATGGAGAATACATACATGGAGAAAATATCTTCCTGTCATCTTTAAAGATAAATAATATCCAATTTATTTATATTAGATACGTACATATGGACCAATTCTATTATGTTGTGTTAATATTTTAATTTTAGGACTATTACACACAATATGTATATTTTTTATGTAACTTATTACTTAGGAGTTCAAATAGTAATTTGATTCTCGACTGAAGTTCACTCACTGCATTTTCTGTTATGAGTCAGCAGTATCTTACATATTTGATTTTCTCAGGGGATATGGGATACATCAATAGAATAGCACTGGGCTCCAGATAAAGCTGTGCTAGAAATATTAAATTATATTATTGAAGGGAAAATTGAAGTGAAAACAGTTTCAAGAAACATTACTATCTTTTCTGAGACTGTATACTATTAATAATTCATTATAATTTAAAATACAGAGTAATTTTATATTCTTACATTCAGTATAGCTCCAACATATTTTCCACTATCACTTCATAAACTTCACTGTGATTTCTATTCATTTTGAAAACCCAATCTGTGTATTAATTGTCTGTCAAACACTGCAGTTGATAGAATGCAGGGTATTATGTAGGGCTTTATTTCCTATTTGGGAAGATAAGAAATGCATATTAATAATCAAGAGGCAAAATTAAAAGTTTGAGTGAGAATTTGCATAAAAGTTTTTTAAAAGTTCATGTATGATGAAGGTCACTTCCAACTTGAAGCCACTTTTCTGAATGTCTCCCCATGGCCTATCCCATCAGAGACCTTTATTTTGAATATGGAAAATTTTACCTGAGTGTGTCGAACTGTTTTACTAATCTCTTCTTATATACTTTAGTTTTCTTTTATCTATGACAGGGTACCCTAATGCTTTATTTTGTATACTCATACTATTTATTTACCAAGCCATCACTCTGAGAACAGAAATACTCTCTCTCCCAAATCTGCCAAGTATTTTTTTTCCATCTTTTAAATGACTCCTGTAATTTCACCTCATGCACAAAATCTTTTGACTTGATCAGAGAAGTAGATATGGATTTTCCTGCTGCTCAACATTGACAACAAACACCCAATTTCTTTCTCTGATTTCCTGAGACATATATTCAATAAGTTTGTTTAGTACCTTTTATGTGTCGGGAACATAAATGAATCTAGAGTGAGTTTCAGAAACACTGATAAAGAAGACAGATATATGAACAATAGATTATCATATGACAGGGTCAGGCAGTGTATATTTCAGATGCATTATGAACCCAAAGAATAGAATGCCTCGCTATGGGAGAGCTGATGAATACAACTGCACTGGAAATAGAGAGAGGGAGGGAGGAAGGGAGGGAGAAATGGGGGAAGGAGAGAATCACTAAAGGAAGGAATCAATCTATATAAAGGCACAGAAACATAAAAAAAGGTGTAAATATGGGTCAGGCTGTGGCAGACCCTGTGTTCCATGACACAACACCTAGGTTTGAATAGGGCACTACATGTAAAGTGCCTAATACAGGGCTTTATCCATAAAGGGCAAGAAAACTATTAGCTAGTATTGCTAAAATTACTATTGCTATTTTTAATCATAATAATCCAGTAAGAAATCAGGGGCCACTGGAGATTTTTAAGCAGAGAAATTAATGTGTAGATAGGCTACTATAAAGGTCTCTGGCATGAAAGTAGAATATGGATTGGAAGGAGAAAGATTGGTTGACAGTTGTAACAATAATGTAGGCAAGGTATAATTAGGTTCTAATGGCATGAATGTGAGAATTAACCTCTTTGTATCTCAGTTCCCTCATCTATAAATATAGGAGTTATAATAACATCTAATTTATAGTATTGACATAAGGGTTAAATGAGTTAATATTTTCAAAGCTCTTATAAGACTTGTGCCTTGCACAACTATGTATTTGTTAAACAAAATTCAAGCAGATGAATATTATTTGTATGTCTTCTGCATATGTAAGAATTCTTGGTTGTTGTAACTAGACATGAATTGCATATATTCTACATCCTCTGCATAGGCAGTGGTAAAGACTTGTTCATTTGAATTGATTATAATTGTAATAATATTCAGTTGACACTGTCTATTCAGTACTATCAAAGGTAGAGTCAAGTCTTGATTTTCTGAATCAAATGCATAATCATACCTTGACTACTCTTCAGCTAGTTGTCTTTAGGGATGACAGAATCCTTGAACATATCATGTAGTAGTCATTGTAGTACATCATAGGTACACATACATTAAAGGTTACATATAAATAGGAAATGTTTTTAAATATCATTAATGATTCTACTGGAACTCATATTTGCTCCCAAGAAGAGACCATGAGCTATGGTGTTCTAGATGCACCAGCTATAAATCGAATTTTAGATTTTGGCAAGTGCATTGGGATGAATACTTTTTTGTTGCATACTACTCTGAAGTCTAATTCAGTGAAACACCTGTTTATTTATAACTGAATTTTGGGCTGTGAAAAGACTTGCTTGACTTGGTTTACTATTCTGATTTTAAAGGTAAGATTATTGCTGATTGAGAACAAAATACCAGTTAAACCTGTCAGAGGACTTATGCAAGTTCAGGTGGCTTGAAGTTCTCTGAATCACTCTTTCTTTGACTTTTCATCACCATTTAGCTATTCTCAGAGGGTTTCTCAATCTCAGAACTATTGACATTTTTGGTCAGATAATTCTTTGCTGTGGGTGGACTACTGTAGATCAATGACCTGACATTGTAGGATGTTTTGTAGTACCGCTGGCTTCTACCCACAAGATGCCAGTAGAACCCCTTTCCCCAGTTGTGCTATCAAAAATATCTCTTGATATTGTCAAATGTCTCCTGTGGAGCAGGAGACAGACCATCCCTAACTGAGAACAGCTGTTCTAAATGCTGACTAGTAGACACTAAAAAGTTGTAATTTTTCTGAGTCATGCATCTAAAAATCATTTTGTTCAGGGTTCATCTCAATAATTTCAGTTTTTTACTAACCTTTTTCAGGAAACAAATATATTTCTTTGGGATAGTATGCTAAAAGTATTTTCTTTCAAATTATTTTACTGGCCTATCACTATTTTAGATGTTGCATTTCAAAAGCTTCTGCCAAGCAAAACCTGATGTACCATCTGGTTGACCATGAAGCTAATTTCTTTATTTTTTATTCAACCTTAGGAATGTTGTGCCATTTGTTTGTTTTGTTTCAAACTTTTATTTAAATTCCAGTTAGTTAACATATAGTGTAGTATTAGTTTCAGGAGAAGACTTAATGATTCATCAGTTACGTGTAACACCCAGCACCCATCACAAGTGCACCTCCTTAATGCCCATCACCTATTTAGCCTATACCCCTCCCATCTCCCCTCCAGCAAACCTGTTTGTTTTCTATAGTTCAGAGTCTCTTTTATGGTTTGCCTCCCTCTTTTTCCAACCCCTCCCATATGTTAATCTGTTTTGTTTCCTAAATTTCACATATGAGTGAAATCATATGCTATTTGTCTTTGACTGACTTATTTTGCTTAGCATAATACACTCTAGCTCAATCCATGTCATTGCAAATAGTGAGATATCATTCTTTTTTTATGGATGAGTAATATTCCACTATATATATGTATATTTATCATGAGATATATAAAGAGTTTATGTATAAGTTGACATTTATTGTTAATAAGTCAATCAGTCAATGGACATTTGGCTCTTTTCCATAATTCCATAATTTGGCTATTGCTAATAATGTGGCTATAAACATCAGGGTGCATGTGTCCCTTAGAATCAGTATTTTTGTACCCTTTGTGTAAATATCTAATAGTACAATTGCTGGGTCATAGGGTAATTTTATTTTTAACTTTTTGAGGAACCTCCCCACTCTTTTCCGGAGTGACTTCATGAGTTTGCATTCCCATAAACAGTGTAAGAAGGTTCCCCTTTCTCTGCATCCTCATCAGCACCTGTCGTTTCCTGTGTTGCTAATTTTAGCCATTCTGACAGGTGTGAGGTGATATCTCATTATAGTTTTTATTCATATTTCTTATTTTTTAAATATATTTTAATTTTATTTTGAGAGTTGGTTAATTTAAGTCTATTCCCATTATATTCTCAAGGACTAGAGTGGCATTCAGTTAATATTTGTTGAATGTATGAATGTATGAAAAAATGGACCTCATGCTTATCTATGGTAAAAATGTGAAACTATGGTGAGTTACCTTTTTCAATTGTTTCTTAAAATAAATCTACTTCTTAATTTTAAAAAAAAGTGCCATATACCCCTCCAAGCCTGGTTAACAAGTGAACATTTCCAAGCCACTTTTTATTTTTATCAAAAATGTAGGGCTCTCGTGGGTCTAAAAATAGTAGAGGAGCATTAGATATGAAGCCTGTGAGGTTTTAACAAACATGTACTTTATTTTCCAAAGGAATCATGATAAACCATTCATCTTCACAGTGTAGTACCACCTTACTATCAGAAGTTCTCCCATGTGACTATTTGGTCTGGACTGTTTCATTGTGATATTTAACTTTCTTGAGAATATCTTCTTTACCCCTTTCACTAGTCCAGCTGGCTCATCACTTTGGAAGTCTCTAGGAACATACCAGCTCTCTCTACTGCACATTTTTATACCCTCATTTTGTAGTACAAAAGGTACTTAGAATGCATTTCTAGATTGTGATTTTCCAATAAGCACCCCAGTAATACTTACTGGGAAATATGATACTGATATATTTAATACCAGCTTTACTAATTGATCCATATGTAATGTCTCAGTCCCTAAAGAGACATTCATTAATAAACACTCTTTAACATTACCCAGAAATCAGTCAGTAAATCAAGATTCTCTTCATGAATGGTATTATTTTATGTATTTAATTATACAGGGATCCCTAGGAAACTCATCTAAAGACTGGGACAGCTTAGCAGTTTTTGTCCAAAGAAATAATTAATGAGTAAATTAATGTTAAGTTTTAGGTTTTTCATTTGTACAATATTCAGGGATTTTATTCCATCGTCAAAATGATATGGGGTTTTAAGAATAGCTTTTATGTAGTTTGGTAGTATTCCATAATTTTCTAGAAACACTAATTACATGGCCAGATGGCTGGTTTCACTTTTTGTGTAAAATTCTGTCAGTTCTTGTTTATAGTATAAATGTTAAACATATCAATGGGACCTTATATGCTAACTCTTAAGCAAGACCCACAGTCAGCAGCTGGCCTGACATACAAGTTAAAAAATATAGGAACAAGAGAGGAATATTTCAACAAAAATGCACAGCAAATTCTGAGAGATGGCATTGTTGATGCCAAGATATGTTGATGGTACATATTGTTTACTACTCTGGCCCCCAAACTTAGAAGAGTGTCTGGAGCATAAAAGGCTCTCAATGGATATTTGTTTAGTGAATGAATAAATGAGTGGTATAGAACATGAGTTCTGTAAGAACAGGACTCAGACTGACATGAGTGAGTGTGCTGGATGGATGAGGAGTATTTTCTTTCTCACAAGTGACTTTTCAGGAGTAACAAATTTGCAGCTTCTCCATACCATTTTGATTTTAAGCTGATCATTGTATGAAAACAGAAGCATCTCAATACCTAGCATTTTATTGCTGGCCTTATAACTTGTTTATGTTAACAATAGGTATTTATAAATCTTTGCTAAATATATGATACTAACTATTCTGAGTATATTACTTTGCTCTTTCATAAAATAATAATATTAAAGGCCTGTTTTTATCCTCATGACAATTCTATAAAAATCAGTTTTTATTTACTCCATTGAACTAGTGAGGAAACAAAAGCTAAGTAAACTGATTTGTGCGTCATCCCTTGTACAAGCTGTAAGTACCATTCCTGGGACTCCATCTCCAAGTTTCTTATTTCAAATTTTATCACCTTTCCACAGCATGCTGTATCAGTGACTGATTCCCATAGTTACTTTTGTAATTAGCACTTATAAACTGTAGAGTCCTAAGTCTTGTGGGCCTCATTAAGATATGCTATCGATATAGTAAAGTTGCAGAGCACAAATGTTTAAGTTATAGTAGTGTATATTCAGCCATGAAGTGATAATGGAGATGATAAATACCACTGTTTTCAAGAATGAATTTTATAGTCATAATGTGAAATGAATGTGGCCTAAAAATGTAGACATATATAGTAGGACATTTCATTGGTTCTTATTTTGTCTCTTTATAAGTGTTTCACTTGGGGTCCTTTTGAAAAAATAAAATTCACCCTAGATAGTCAAAATGAAGAGAACTTAAGGAATGAATTCCTTATCAGGATAGAGAAAAACAGAGAATGATCTTATTAGGGTGAGGGCTGTAGGTGGCAAATGAATAGCAATTAAAACAAATACTTATCATGAAGATTGTATTATTAGCTTTTGAGCATTATCTCTATCTGTAACTATAATCATGTATTTCTATATAACTTACTTCACATAGTATTGGACAATAAATTTGGTATTATAAAAACATCATTCTTTATGTGCAGTTTGACCCTACACAATTTAGTTTCTCCATGTAAGACTGTATAATATTTAATGCCAAATATAATGTTCTATAATTTTTAAAGAAGATACAAATACCATGATCACATCATAAACATGTGAACATCAGTTAGTATCAGACAATAGTTATTTCTAGAGGCTTCTTCTTTTCCAGGAGGTTCTGCCATTTCATGATCTTGTTGCATGAAAACAAGCTGCCATGACCATTGTAATCCTGTCACTTCTAGGAAGCCTCAACAAATCCTGAGTGTACAGTAATGCTATTTTTATATTGCTCTCTGATCTCTGTCGGTGGTGGAAAGCTCTGAGTTCCAGAGTTCGTTCTGGTCGCTGATCAATAGCAGCTTTCCATAGGCAAAAGCCAATTCTGTCAATGAAAGGCACTGACTTGGGAGAGAAAACTTCTCCACTAAAACCATAGAGCAGTACCTGGAACAAAGTCAGCTTCAAGGACACAGCCCTGTCTTTTGCTTTTCATATATGACATGTTACAAAAGCCTCAAGAAAATGTCCTAGGAGACAATGTGAGATAAAATATACAGTGGGGATGTTTAGTGGAGAATTTAGAAGGAGAAGTAGCTACTAGTTATGTTCAGATGGGGCCTTATGGTATTAACTGTCAATTGAAATATTTCCTATTAATAAAAAAATAATTCATATAAACTTTGGGGCACTGTCTTGAAGGAGGTTTTTTTATCCTTTTTATTTATTTTTATCCTTTCATCGTTATTGTTTTTGTTGTTGTTAACTTTTTCCATAAAGAAATTCCTAGTCTCCAAGCAAGGTTTGGTGAAATGCATTTAATGTTTTTCCTACATTTTCTTTTTAATTATTTTTACTTTTGGCCTTAAATTTATATTATTCTGTTAGTCAAGTTGCATTGTATTAATAGTTTTTAGAACTTAGATTTTAAATATTAAGTAATGCTAAGGAGACAGAGGATACATGGGACTTATAACTCAGCTAGATGTTTTTCCAATATAGCACTGACTTTGGCCGGCAATATGCATGAGAACTCGGTCATTATAGAATGACTGAGAAATCTGCAAGTCCTCAACCAAGAAATGAAGGAATGGAATGATATGATGCAGATGAAATTAGTCTAGGGAAGTATGTGAACCAACCAACACTGCAATGGAGGTTATAGCAGAGGAGATATATATAATACACAGACACACACACACACAAACCCATCATAAGTTGAAAATGGAAAATTGTTAATGGAAAAATACATGTAATATGCCTAACTTATGGAACATCATAGCTTAGCCTCGCCTATCTTAAATGTCCTCAGAACACTTAGATTAGGCTACAGGTGGGCAAAATCATCTAACACAAAGTCTATTTTATAATAAAGTATTAAATAGCGGGTAATTTGTTGAATTCTATACTGAAAGTGAAAAACAGAATGGTTCTATGGGTACAGAGTTGTTGTAAATGTAGTGGTTGTGTATTCTCATGATCAAGTGGCTGGCCAGGAGCTGAAACTTACAGCCGCTGCCAGCATCACAAGAGAGTATTGTGCTGCTTATTGCTAGCCCAGGAAAGGATCAAAATTCAAAGTATGGTTTCTACTGAATGTGTATTGCCCTTGCACTACTATAAAGCCAAAAAATTGTCAGTCAGACTATCATGATATACATACATATGTATATATATATATATATATATATACACACACACACAACACACAAGGTCTTGACTTATAATATACATGCATATACACACATCATATATATAATTAGATATAGAAATGGAAAGCATTACCAATAAAGACAGTTAAATAATTTGGGGTAACTTTCAAAAGACACCAGGGAAAAGAAGAAAAGTAGGATTATCGAGTGATCTCTCTATTCATTTAATTTTTGGTACACTCTGCTTCATGTAAATCACACATCACAGCAACTTTGGTTTTAAAAATAACTTTTTATGTTATAAATAATTAATAGCTTAATCCTTAATTCATGAATAATAGCCTACTGTAAATAACTTTTGCAGGGCTAGGAAGTGACTGGGCTGGGATTCTCACCCAGGTCCCTCTGGGGGGCCACTAAGGTCTGCCTTCTTGCCCCTTCTTCTAACAGAAGGAATGTGGTTGGGAATAACAAAAGGAGACCATGTGGTGACAGATTTCCCAGTTTAAAAGTCCTGTATCTCTAAATCACGGCTTTATTTCTCCATTTTCTTTGCCACTGATTTTCAACAAAGATCCATTCTCACTGTCCCCATTGTTCTCATTTCCCTTTCAATTATGTTTCTATTATGTTCAAACTGTTTCTGCTTAAACTATCTAGTTATCTCCAATCTCCAAACCTGGTGGCCCCACTCCAGTTTCCCACCTACTGAGCCTTGGTACTTGTCCCTGTACACCATTCATTCTTATATGCATATATTTTTTTTCCTCTTAGCCTCCTTCATACCCCTGTCCTAAGTGCTGACTGTTCTCCAAGTTCCTCAGCCATGTTTTCAATGCCTTCCACCAACTGTTTACCTATTGAATATAGAAAACATGAAGGGTTCTATTATCAAGTTTTCCCAGTTGGTGATCACTTGTGTATCATGATGTTAACTGTACATGTATGCCATGATTTTGTTTACATTTCTAGTGTTCACTGTTTAGTTATGTTCCATTCATTCAACAAATTTAACATCAATGTTTATTGGTTGTCTCTTATGTGCCAAGCACTGTTTCCATTAAAGTGATACAATCATGACCCTTACTCCCACACAAAAAAAGGACATGTTAGTTGGTCTCAGCCTAAGGGCTACACGAGTGACTAGACATTAACAAAAGAATCACACAAATTAATATAAAATTATAGTTGAAGCAATTGCCACAGAGGAAAAGTAGATGGTGCTTGTGATAAACACTTTAAACTTTCTTATAAAGGAGATCAGCAAATACCTCCCTGAGGAAGTTAATGTTTCAACCCTCAGTTAATTGGATAAATACTTGAGGTTCCTTGCATCACCTATAAGTGACTTAATCTCCAGATAACTTGTGTCTTGTTTGGGGATACAGTTGCCATGTCCTGATGACTGAGGTGCCTAGGAGTCTTATTGCCAGATGGGTGGGATTTCAATATTTCAATCCCTAATACAGGGTCCTTATACTATATCTCTAGTACAGGACATTGGGATACATCAAATAATAAGCTACCTTTCATAATTGTTTGGCACCTTCAACACTCATTCCCTACAAGACATACACTTCGGAGTCCAGGGTCCCCTAAAGGAGGTGACGGCATCGGCAAAAATGGAGGCGAGAGACCCCAGGGGTTTCTTTCTTTCCTGGTTGGTCACCAGTCTGGCATCTCTGTCTTGCCAGGTTTTGTGCCTTTATTTATAGATTTAAGTGTTAACATGACATCAAAAAGTGGAATTTTTACAAATAATTCTCAGTGAAAAGATGCTTTGCAAAGGGTGCAGAAACAGGTTTTACAGAGGCATTTTTGCAGAACTACTCTAATTACAATGAGGTAACTTACACATCATAGGATAACAGGATATTCTCAGTGTAAAGCAGATAACATACATATTTGTTTGAACTGGTAGTAAAT
>NC_043700.1:127424164-127477484 GCF_006229205.1 Suricata suricatta | reverse complement strand
CTTTATAGAGGTGGGAATATGCTTCCTCCCATGAGGTATCTGTGTGGGGGGAATATCTGACTTGGAACATTGTGAGGCCTAATCAATAGCAACAGGCTTAATTTCACACGAGCAGTAGAGCAGAAGGAGATGCCAGTTTCCACCTCTCATGGCAGGAGCCGTGCACGTCTGCCATTTCCTTACTGTGACCGTGTCATCCAGCAAGGCCAGTGTGGCTCCCAGCAATACATATAACATATAGCATGTATAGATGGCAGATATGTTATTTATAGCCTTTTTTTCTCTAGTTTAGATATAACTAAAGATCACTGAAAATACACTGGTATAGCAACTAACTTGAATGGCCCCTCATATTTTGTTTTCAAGTCTGTTCCAAATACCTTTATTACTCACTCAAACTCTGATCAGCACATATACCTAATTATAATAGATTGCTCTTTCAGTGATTCAGCTGGTAAACAAAAGATGTGGGAGCATTTGATCAGAAGGATATTTAGTATTTGGATTTAAAAATTTGGGTATTTTGATAAAAATGTAATAGTATCTATGACAACTATGACAAATAATTTTTCTTTATAATGGAAAACTTTAGATAAACTTTGTGCTTAAATTAACTATAGATTTTGAAGTAATATGAGGAATAATGGGGAAGAGTTGCCTTTTGATAAAACTGTCAATGATAAATTACCATTAATGTTATTAATTTGGATGTGATTTGAAAGCTAGTACCTTTTTGTAACTTAAAATCCATATAGACATACAATAATGTGAGTGTTTGTGCAAATATTTATAAGATGGCAATAAAAATTATCTTATGAACATTTTAGGTCATAAGTAATTTTATTAAGTGAATTATCAAAAGTGAATATCCAAGCCACAAGAATTAACAACATCCTTACTATGGGCAATATAAGAGGCCATGGTATTCCAAGGACATTTTGTGAGGATGAAACTAATTTTTTTTTCTAATTTGCTTAAGAAAAAATTAATCCAGAGAAGGAAAATCATTTTTATTGAGTAATATTATCTTCTGGATACTCTATTTTTATTGCTATTATTTTTATAATCTCTTTATCATTTACATTTTCAGTCATTGGACAAGCATGTATTGAGTCCTGCTTCAGGTTCAATTCTGGTCTATACAAGATGGGATTGGAAGATATCAATCCTTGACCTTGAGAAGTTTTCCTTCTGGTTGGTATGATAAGCATCAGACCTGAAACACAATGAGAGAAAAACACATCGACTATTGATGCAAGGTCTCCCCTCTTGTGCCCTCATTGTGCCATTCATACTCCAACATTCTTTCTTTTCCTCTTTTGATTATTGACTCTAGTCCAGGGAAAAAGGTGTCTATTTTGAGAAATGGAAATATAGAACTTTAGTGTGAAAGAATGTGAGCAAAAAACAATTCAACTATAAAAATCCATATAGAGCTCAGAGATTCCTGTAGGGAAAAGTAGTGTTCTTTTTGGTAAATTTTCAAAGTATTCTCTAGGGTAAGCTGGGTTCTTATATCTAGAAAATGTATTGCTTATCTGAGTTTTTAAACACTTCTTTTTCCCATGTTTACCTTTGGCATTTGCAATCACAGAAAAACTTTGTTCAGGATTGTAATTAACTTTTGGTGTCACTAACTATGTTATCACAAACTGTGAAACTCTCTGGCCATTGGTAGTCAGCATATCTCTGAGGGAAAATATTTTAATTGTCGAACTTGTACCCATAGAAATTCATTTACCTTTGGAGAATTGAAAAGCTTGAAAATAGTCATTTAAAAGTATTCAAAGAAAGCATAGGTTGTGGTGTATACAAATCACTTAATAAAATTTCATATGTATTTTGGTGTCAGAAATTTCTCCCTCTGACTTCTTCTTTCAAAGTACAGATATGTATACCAAGTCTGAAATGTTGATAATTCAGGGAAGATGTACACTGGGGAAATAAATTTAGCAAACTGAACAAAAAAAGTTATTTGTGCTGTCTTGGGAAAAAGCAATTTGTGTTTTACCCTCGTAACCATTAAGAATTGAGGGAGAAAAAAACCCAGTAATACTCTCATTGATTTCTCTTTCCTTGGAATTTGAGGTATAAAGTGGGTTAAGAAATGGTGGGTAGTATAGACCCTCAGATCTGGAATATTTACTCAATAGTTTCATTATTAGAGCTCAAGAAAGAAAGTAGAAAATTTCAATCTCCTGTATACATATGCTGAAGGAACAGTGCATTTTGAGTGCAGTGTTCAATGTCAGTTACTTCCAATTTTGTATTATGACTTTGTATTATGTTCAATCAGATGAAATTACCATTTTTCAGGTCTAAGCCTATCAACTATCAGAAATTTGATATGGATCAACATAATCAAAGGGTTGGGGAAGTAGGTGATTATATTTATGGTATGTGATGGCAGTTTTATTCTTTGACTTTTTTTTTGAAATTTTATTTTATTTTATTTTTTTTACTTTATAAAGTTTCATATTTTTTTAAGATATGCAATTATTTTCCATCATTTACAATACAGTGGTTACAATGACACTCCAAACAGAAAAGCAAAGTAAAAAATCAAAACACCAACTTCTGTTTCATGTAATTAGACTTATACAGAAATTAGAAGGTTAAGTAACAATTAGTTAATCACCTATTCTTTGACTTTTGAGCCATGGCTACCATGACTTAACAAAGTCTCGTGAGAGCATGGTGTAAATACAGAAGTGTGTGGACCAAATTGTAAATATTCCAATTAAAAATTTTTTACAGTATGGTTGACATGCAATGCCACATTAGTTTCAGGTATACAACATGGTAATCCAAGTTCTCTGATTGTTATGCTGTGCTCACAAGGGTAGCTCCCATCTATCACCATACAGTGCTATTGCAATATCTGATGGAGACACTGTGGAAAATACTATGGAGGTTCATCATAGCTCTTCTGAGAGGTGTGAAGTAATACCTCACTGTAGTTTTGATTTGCCTTCCCCTCTTGATAAGTGATGATAAGCATCTTTTCATGTGTCTCTTGGCCATCTGTATGCCTTCTTTGTGTCTATGTCTTCTATCAAATATTTTAATTGGATTATTTAGTTTTGGGGTGTTGAGTTTGATAATTTCCTTATGTACTTTGGATAGTAACCCTTGATCGATATGTCATTCACAAATATCCTCCCATTTTGTGGGTTGCCGTTTAATTTTGCTGATTACTTCTTTCACTGTGCAGAAGCTTTTTATTTTGATGGAATCCCAATAGTTCATTTTTTCTTTTGTTTCTCTTGCCTGAGGAGATATATCCAGAAAGAAGTTGCTACTGCTGATGTAAAAGAGGTTACTGCTTATGTTCTCCTCTAAGATTTTTATGGTCTCCTGTCTCACATTTCAGTATTTCATCCATTTTGAGTTTATTTTTGTGTATGGCTTAAAAAAGTGGTCCTGTCTCATTCTTTGCATGCTGCTTCAACACTATTTGTTGAAGAGACTTTTTCCATTGGACATTCTTTTCTGCTTTGTCATAGATTAATTGACCATATAGCTGTGGGTTTATTTCTGGATTTTCTATTAATCTATGTTCCGTTGATCTGTTTCTATTTTTGTGCCAAGTACCATACTGTTTTGATTGCTATATCTTTGTGGTAATTTGAAGTCTGGAAGTGTGATGCTTCCAGTTTTGCTTTGCTTTTTTTTCAAGATTGTTTTGGCTATTCAGGGTCTTTTGTGATTTCATACCAATTTTAGTATTGTTTGTTCTAGCTCTGCAAAAAATGCTGGAGGAATTTTGATAGGGATTACATTAAATGTGTAGATTGCTTTGGATAGTATAGACAGCTTAACAATATTTGTTCTTCCAATCTATGGGCATGGAATATTTTTCCATTTCCTTGTTTCATCTTCAATTTCTTTCATCTGTGTTTTATTGTTTTTAGTATATAGGTCTTTTAACTCTGGCTAAGTTTATTCCTAGGTTTCTTACTAGGTTTAGTATAATTATAAATGGGACTGATACTTTAGTTTCTCTTTCTGCTGCTTAATTATAGAAAGGCAACACATTTCTGTACATTGATTTTGTACAGAAATGAATATGTATATCAGTTCTAGCTGTTTTTTGGTGGAATCTTTCAGATTTTCTATATATAGTATTATGTCATCTGCAAATAGTGAAAGTTTCTATTCTTCTTTGCTAATTTGGATGCCTTTTATTTCTTTTTGCTGTCTGATTGTTGTGGCTAGGACTTCCAGTACTATGTTAAATAACAGTGATGAGAGTGGATATTCCTCTCTTGTTCCTGATGATAAAAAAAAAAGCTGTCAGTTTTCTCTCCTTGAAGATGATATTAGCTGTGGGTTTTTCATAGATGGTCTTATTATGTTGAGATATGTTCCCTCTGAACCTACTTTGTTAAGAGCTTTTGTCATGAATGGATGTTGTACTTTGTCAAATGCTTTTTTCTGTATCTATTGAAAGTATCACATGTTTTTATCTTTTTTCTTACTAATGTAGTATATCACATTGAGTGATTTAAAAACATTGAACCACTCTTGCAACCCAAGAATAAATCCCAGTTGAACGTGGTGAATGATTTTGTTAAATGTGTTGTTGGATTGAGATTGCTAGCATTTAATTGAGAATCTTTGCATCCATGTTCATCCAGAATATTGTCCTGTAGTTCTCTTTTTTAGTGGAGTCTATTTGGTTTTGATATCAGGGTAATGCTGGCCTCATGAAATGAATTTAGAAGTTTTCCTTCTTTTTCTATTTTTTTTAATAGTGTCAGAAGTATAGATATTAACTCTTCTTTAAATGTTGTGTAGAGGGTGCATGGGTGGCTCAGTCAATTAAGCAACTGAACCTTGGTTTCAGCTCATGATCAGTATCTCACAGTTCATGCATGGGATGGAGCCCTGTGTTGGATTCTCTTTTTCCCTCTGTCTTTGTCCCTCTCCTACTCAAAATAAATAAATAAAAATAAAAATAAATGTTTGGTAGAATTGACGTGTGAAGCTACCTGAACCTGTACTTTTGTTTGTTCAGAGTTTTTTGATTATTGATTCAATTTATTTGTTGGTATTGGTCTATTCAAGTTTTTATTTCCTCCTATTTCAATTTTGGGAGATCATGTTTCTAGGACTTTCTCTATTTCTTCCAGGTTGTGCATTTGTTGGCATATAGTTTTTCATAGTATTCTCTTATGATTATATTTCTGTGGTGTTTATCATTATTTTTCCTCTCTCATTTGTGATTTTATTACAATCCTTTCTTTTTTTTTCTTGGTAAGTCTGACTAGACATTTATCAGTTTTGTTAATTTTTTCTAAGAACCAATCCCTTGATCTGCTCTATTGTTTTTTAAATTTCTGTGTTCTTTATTTTTGCTTTAATATTTATTATTTCCTTCCTTTTTTTGGTTTTAGGTTTCATTTGTCTTTTTTTTCCTAGTTCCTTTAGGTGTAAGGTTAGGTTGTTTATTTGATATTTTTTCTTGCTTCTTGAAGTGGGCCTGATGTAGGCCTGTACTATTAGAACCACTTTTGGTGCATCCTAGAGGTTTTGGACTGTTGAGTTTTCATTTTCATTTGTTTCCATGTACTTTTTAGATTTCTTTTTTGATTTCCTGGTTGATCCATTTATTGTTAGTAGCATGTTATTTAACCTTCATGTGTTTGTGGTTTTTTTGAGATTTTTTCTTCCTGTTGACTTCTAGTTTCATAGCATTGTGGTCAAAAAAATATGGATGGTATGATTTCAATCTTCTTTAATTTGTTGAGGTTTATTTTATGGGCTACCATGTGATCTACTCTGGAGAATTCCATGTGCACTTGAAAAGAATGTGTATTGGGCTCTTTTACGATGGAATGTTCTGAATGTATTTGTTAAATCCATATGGTGTGTCATTCAAAGCCATTGTTTCCTTGTTGATGCTCTGTCCATTGATGTAGGTGAGGTTTTAGAGTCCCATACCATTATTGTATTATTATTGATTAGTTCCTTTATGATTGTTATTAACTTCTATATATTTAAATGTCCTGTATTGGGTGCATAAATATTTACAATTATTATATCTTTTTGTTAGGTTGTCCCCTTTATTATTTATCTTATTTGTCTCTTGTTACAGTCTGTTTTAAAGTCTATTTTGTCTGATACTGGCATTGCTACTCTGGCTTTCTTTTGATATGCATTTGCATAATAGATGTTTCTCCATCCTATATTTTTCAATCCTAAAGGTGCCTTTAGGTCTAAAATTGGCAGCATATAAATGCGTCTTGTTTCTGTAATCATTCTGTCACCCTCTGTCTTTTGATGGACCCATTAGTCCTTTGATATTTGAAGTAATTATTGATAGATATATATTTATTGCCATTTTATTACTTGTGGTTGTTACTCAATATTTTTTCTGATCCTTTCTTCTATTTCTCCCTTTTATATTTTGCTGATTTTGTTTGGTGATGTGTTTGAATTCCTTTCTCTTTATTCTTTGCATATTTATTAGTGGTTTTTGATATATGATTACTCTTAGGTTTATATATAACTTAGAGGCCCATTTTAAATAATATTAATAATCAATGCAACCAACTTTATTAGCACCTACTAAGAATATGCAGTTGGCTAATTTCTTCCAAGTAATCAGCAAAATAGATGAATAAAACACAACCTTTGCCTTGTAGATGATAACAATCTAGAAGTCATGATCAGCAGATTTTTCTTTTTACAACAGTTTTATTTGGGTATAATTTACATACCCAATTTATACATATATAATTTACATGTAGTTTAATACACTTTTATGTCTACAGTTTGATAAGTTTGACATATATATGCATAACACATGCATATATATATTTATATATATAAAATATCTCCAAGTATTATATATAAAATATATAATATCCTTTTACCCTAGAAATTTCCCTTGTGATTTTATGTAGTCACCTCTGGCTCTGAACAATGATTGTTCTGATTTTTTTTTCCCACCAAAGACTAATGTTGCCTATTTCAGAAATGTCTTATGAATGAAAACATATAGTAATTAGGAGACAATGCTCCAACTATATCACAATTCTGCATGTCTGTGAACAGAGGTAATGACTGCTTTTGTTTCAGTATTATTTTGGCAAACATGTATGTATAGTAAATAACCTTGGAAGCTAGAGGTAATGTCTTCCTCCTGAGAAAAGGGCAGGTATTATTGTGCAGTGCGTTAACAATAATGTGTCCCCGTGGGGTAAAGATCAAGTAGGCTTACTGCCCATTGTAATAGATTCACATTCCCGGAGTTCCCACATTCCTCTCCTGTAACACAACTCACTGTACAAGGGTGATACGCTGACTAACCTGATTGCTTTGAGTAATAAAGTCCTTTGTCTTTGATCCAGCAGTCTCATGTCTTATGCCAGCAGACATGAAACTTATAAGCTTATTCACTGCCTGAAATCTCAAATCTTTCACAATTCTTGACAACAGTATGTATTCTTTTGTGTCTGCTTTCTTTAGCTTAGCATAATGTTTTTAAGAACTGTCTATCTTGTTTCACAAATTAATAATTAGCTTCTTTATTTGCCAAGTTGTACTAATTGCATGATTATATCAAATTGGTTTATGTTCCCTTGTTGATGTACATTTGGGTTTGCAACAGTCTAGAAGTCAAGATCAGCACGTTTTCCAAGTAGTAGTTATTATACCATGTAATCCAATACATATATTTATAAAATACTATTATAGTACAGAAGAAGGAATGATTAATTATTCAAAAGAAAATTTCACAGATGAGTTGACATATGAGGCAGACCTTGAAGAATGAGCTTCTTCTCTGGCCTGACTTAGTGCCCTATTTCAAAGAAACCTGAGTTTTATTCAAATTTCTAGTCTTGGAATTTTATATATGTACTTCCACAAATAAGAGATTTTTTTCCAAAAAGTTATATGCTCCATTTTAAAGTGAGAGAAGTGATTCATCTATTTTTAAGTGTCTTCAGAACTTTATTTCACTCTTCCTTCAAGTCCTCAACATGATCAGTCACTAATGGCACTATTATGTTTTGAAGGATTATTGGGGTGCTGTCCACCCCCCTACATATTTAATCAATGAATAGTAATTTAACTAATAAGTTATTTATGTATTCCATATACTATGACATACATAATAAGATCATCTTTAGGAAATGCTATTTTTATAACATAAACTATAATCTAAATAAGTGTACTAAATAGTTTGTACTACAAACTAAATAAGTGTACTTGTTTGGCAACTATAGCTTCAAAGACTCTGAATCTATGGTCTTTACCCCCAAGCAGAAAGCTGTCTTACAGCCCCTTCTGTGTAGAAATCCTCAAACAGTCCAGCCCATACCTGTCTTCATCCTGTCAGTGGCTTACCACAGGCAAGTCCTGCTTCAGTAGACTATTGGTGAGAGGAAGCTTAGTTCTATACATTTTGACTAACTATTGGATCTTTGTCTTTCATCTATGTTCTTTGAATAAAATGGTCTCCCTTAGAAATATTTGTTTTGGGCTAACTGTATATCTAGTATTAAGCAGACTCTAAAATAAATAAAACTCTTGGTATAATTTTATAATCTATTAAAGATATAAAAATAATATATGTGAAATAACTAAAAGTTAATTATGCTATTGACAATAAATACATTGAATTAATTGGTGACTAAAAGGCATACAGATAGTGGTTGAGTAGAATCTAAAACCAAACTGCATGGTTTGCATTTTAGCTCTATAATTTACTGGTTGTGTGACCTTGTATGAGTTATTTGAGTGCTTCAAACTGTCTGTAAAATGAAGATGATAATAATAGCATCTACTTCACTAGGTTATTGTGAGGATTATGTGAGTTAAAATGTACAAAGCACTTATGACATTGCCTGGTACAGTAAGTAATATATGTGTTTGCTGTTGATATTGATAATGATGATGATTTTAGTTTGTAGTAAGTTCCAAGAAATAAGAGGTAAGAAAAAGCACTGTGTGTTTGGGTTAAATTTAGTACACAAGTTTTGTTGCTTGCTTCACAGGTCATTTGTTGGGGGAGTAATGAACAATAAATTGGGAAAGTAAACTGAGTTAGATTATGATACCTTGAAAATGAGCTAAGTTTAAACACAATGTGTTATCCATTCAGCAGCTGTTAAAGGTTGTGGACCATATAAAATACATTTTTGGAATTATCAGTTTGGCAGGGGCACTGAGAGAAGGGCCCTTAGAAGCATGAAATTGAAGTTTAGAATGAAGTCATCATCTAGATGTGAGGCAAAGGGATGGTGATGAGAGCCAAACAGAGCTGGTTAGGACAGGGAATGGGAAGGAGAGACAGAAGATAACAGTTCAGTAGGGGAGCAGGAAGAATAATGCCATCACCTGTTGGGATAGCTAGGAACAGGAAAATCATGATTTAATATGAATTACTTAGCATTCTGTTAGTGATAAAAACCAAGATAGATGACTTTAAAGCATTATAAGAATGGCCTCTGGATCTCAAAGCAAGACTGACTTGTGTTTACAGTATTTTTGATGAGTGTGATTGTTTTTCCTAGTTCGTTGAAAACTGGCCGTCTATTCATGTTATGCAAATCAGCACTTAAAAAAATACATGATTGGACTTCATATTTGATTAACTTGAATGTTATATTTCATAACCCCATTGGAAAGCAGAATTTTCTACAATCCTTAAATTTGTTTCATGATTTCTTTTTACTCTAAGATTGTGATTTAAGTTGTGCTAATACTTGAATTTTTATGTGACCCTTTATGTGATGTTTTCACTTTATATTTAAATTCTTAAAATCCTAACGCAGCTCTATGGGAGGTAAAGTCTATTAGTGTATTTCTTCAGGGGTCTGTTAATATTGTGTTATATATTTTACAACAATGTTAAGCTATGATATAATAAATATTTGAGAGCCTACCTTTTGTTCTGTTATTACTTTAATTGTTGCTTCATTTTTTAGGAATGCTAATAAGTAAAGATAATAGTCCACATAAGGTTATGGTGTAAGTATGAAGCAAAGTAGTTCAGGGAGGGAAAAAAAGGGAAAAAATCTTCATAATACAGAGTAAAATAATACCTGCTCGAATATTTGTTAGGTTTATGGCTTGAGCCAGTCATCTAAAATCCTTAGATCCTATATATAGCAGCAACATCAGGCACATTTCTTAAATATTTTGTTTACCAAGATGATAAGAAATTACATGGATTATGTGGAATTTGTAGAAAGCCTTATATATAAATATTGATGATGATGATTCTTATTTGCAAGATAATGTATTAAGAATGTCCAAATATGATGGATTCCAATTTTTAAGTTGCTCTAACTCCTTGTCTTTTCTTTCTCTCAGACAATTCGATTGCAACTTAAAAGCATCCTTGCTTAACATCTGTTCACCTTTATTTTTCTCCCAATCCCCCATTTTTTCCCATGAAAGGTAAGCTTGGGATTTGCATGAATAATTTTCCAGTGTCTAGGGAGGCCTCACTGAGCTAAACACGTGACTACAGATGTCCGCACCTGGAGTGAAAGAATATGTGTTAGTCATGCCGTAATAAAACCCTTAGGAGTTATAACTTTGTGCTTTTCCTTCTAAATGACACTGTGCCCTATGGTTTCGTTTTTAAAGGCAAAATGGAATTTGTCACTTTCACTGCTAATTTTCTCTTCGTAAAGGGCTGAGCACTGAGCCTTATTCTTTTTTCCCCTGGGTTGAGCACATCTAGTGTGCTGCAGCATAGCTGGGCTTTATTCGCTGGCCTCTGCAAAGAACGGACAAGCAGCAGCTTCTGAGGTCTTCCACCTGACTGCTTCCAAGCTGCTGAAGGGGAAAGAGCAGCAGGTCAAGGTGGCAACAGTTTCACATGGCAGCGTCTGCCAAGTACTAGAATGTTAAAAGTAAAAACTCAAAATGAAATATATGAGCATAAATACCAAGAGAAGCATATATTAGTGACATATCTGGAAAATAAGACTATGTATAATAACATTTATATATACATATATATCCATTCATATAGACATATCTATATCAATAGATCTAGATAGGTAGTCACATGGTTCTAAATGTATATCTCCAGGGATTTGATTTTGGCGTAAAAATGAATAGTTTTATTACTCAGATCACTTTTACTTATGGAATTTTTGTCAGTATAGGTCTTTGCTGGAGTTTTTTTTTTGTTTATCTATTTATTTTGAGAGAGAGAGCATGCATGCACTGAAGTGGAGGAGGGGCAGAGAGAGAGGAGGAGAGAGAAAATCCCAAGCAGGCACCATGCTCAGTGCAGAAGCCAACTGTGGGGCTCGGTCTCATGAATTGGGAGATCATGACCTGAGCCAAAAGCAAGAGTCAGTTGTTGAACCAACCGAGCCACCAGCTAGAATTTATTTTTATGTAATATTTGAGAAGCAGTTAGTGGTTAAGAACTAGGTTCAGATGCATGGTTGTTTTTAAATACCCACTTATCAGCAGTAGGACTCCAGGGATCTCCCAGTACCTTCGTTTTTCCATCTGTGAAGTACAACTAGTAACTATACTTACTTCACAGAGTTGTGAGGATTAACTACGTATACATATGTGTGTATATGTATATATATATACACACACACACATATACATATACATATATCACTTGGGATAGTGAGCTGAGTATATGGAAACCTTATATATAATTTATTAAGCAAGTAAAACTCATTATTTCTATCTAAAAGTAAAAAGAATGTCACATATAGATTTTCAGTAGTAGTTAATGTTTTTTATGGTCTTCTAAATTAAGGCATGGCATTTTCAAATAAAATGATAAGATGCTAAACTAGCACAGCAATTCAATAAAGGGCCTGAAATAGAACAGAACTTCTAATCTATTTATTACTCTTTTATCTTTAGAAGTATTAACTGTAACTGAACTAAAAAAATTTTTCCAACTAATCATGTCATTTCTAGAAGTACAGTGCTATTAAAAGGCCATTTTGAAGAATCATGATATTTTAGAATTAACAGAAACTTTAGATATCAAATGGTTCATTCAGCCTCTTGATCTTGGAGATCAGAGAACTGAGGCCAAGAAAAACAAATGACTTTCTCAAGTTCAGGTAACTAATTCCAAAGCTGTGTTTACTAACGTCTAGTGTCACTATCCAGTGAATAATGGAGTTTGCTTTTCTTTTGAGTCTTATAGTAAGCCATATATATTGCATAATTTTTGATATATTTTCACACTTACAAAAATGTTATAAGGATAGTACTAGGAACTTCTAGACACCCTTTACCCAGATTTACCAACTGCTTATGTTCTGTTCCATTTGTTTTATCATCCCATATACATATATCTGTCTGTTTATGATTATATTTTTGAATTTTTGAAAATAAATTGTAGACATCTTGTCCCTTTATAAATACTGAGTATGCATTTCCTAAGAGCAACCACAATTATCAATAACTGAAATGAGAAACTTTAACATTGATATAATAATCTATTCTAACCAAATTTGTGTTTAAATTTTATCAACTTTCCCAGTAATACCCCCTTTCTTTAAAAAAATGTTTTTGGGGAGCACCTGTGTGGCTCAGTTGGTTAAGTATCTGCCTTTGACTCTGGTCATGATCTTGCAGTTCATGAGTTTGAGCTCCGCATTGGCCTGTCTGCTGTCAGCACAAGGCCCTCTTCAGATCCTCTGCCTGCTCTCTTTCTGTGCCCCCCCACCCCTCCTTTGCTTGCACTCATTCACTCTCTCTTTCTTTCTCACAAAAATGAATATTAAAAATTTGAATATAATTGACCCACAATGTTACATTACTTGCAGATGTACAATATAGTGATTCAACTTCTCTATATGTTGTGCTGTGCTAAGTTACCTCTGTCACCATGCAACACTGTTACAGTACCAGTGACTCTGTTCCCTACACTGTGCCTTTATTCCCATGACTTACTCATTCCGTAACTAGAAGCCTGTGTCTCCCATTCCCCTTTCTGTGTTTTGCCAGTCCCTCCACTTCCTCCCTCTGGCAACCATCAGTTTGCCCTCTGTATTTATAGTTCTGATTCTGCTTTCTGTTTGTTCATTTACTTTTATGAGATTCCACATACAATTGAAATATATGGTATTTATGTCTCAGTATGACTTATGTCACTTAGCATACTACCCTTTAGGTCCATCCATGTTGTTGCAAAGCACTCAATCCCATCCTTTTATATGTCTACGTAGTATTCCATTGTATTTATATACCACATCTTCCTTATCCCTTTTTCTATTGATGGGCATTTAGGTTTTTTCCAGTCATGGCTATTGTAAATAATGCCACAAGCAGACGAGAGGCAGAGAAAGAGGGACAGAATCTGAAGCAGGCTGCAGGCTCTGAGCTGTCAGCACAGAGCCTGACACGAGGCTCAAACCCATGAACCACAAAATCATGACCTGAACCAAAGTGGGACACTAAACCAACTGAGCCACCCTGGTGCCCCCCCTTTTAAAAATAAATTTTAACTTCGTAAATGAGTGATGTCTTATAATACAAGTAGGACGTGATGCTAAATGTCACATGATCACAACTGAACCACTTGTGTGACTACAAGGTAGTAAAGGAAAGAAAACATAGTCAAGGCGCTGGGGTGAGAAGGCAAAATTCTGGTACCATGGTGGCTACAACAGCATTCTGAGGGTAAATCAAAATATTTGATCTTTGGTGGCTTCAGTGCCTGCTACCTAATCCATTCACGGGATATGGAATATTACCTTGTAAAATGGAAAGGATGGCCAGATTCTACAAGTACTTGGGAACCTTTGCAAAATGTCAAGTGCCCATTACTTCTCCAGCAGTTTTCTAATGACAAGCATAATTATTTATCTCAGGTAAAGAAAGGCAAAGCAATAAAAGACAATAACAAAGCTTTGAAACCTGCCATTGCCGAATACATTGTAAAGAAGGCTAAACAGAGGCTAGCTCTGCAGAGATAACAAGATAAACTCAACAGAAGGAAGAATCATAAAGGAATGATATTTGTGGAAAATACTGTTGACTCAGAGGGCCCACCTTCAGACTTTTACTACATTAATGAATACAAACCAGCTCCTGGAATCAGCTTAGTCAATGAAGCTACCTTTGGTTGTTCGTGTACAGAGAAATGTTGTCCTGCTGAAGCTGGAGTTCTTTTGGCTTATAATAAAAACCAACAAATTAAAATCCCCCCCCAAAATTCATTTTGATATACAAGTGCTTTGGATTACAAGCATGTTTCCAGAACAAATTATGCTTGCAAACCAAGGCTTTATACATATCCGCATAGATGAATTCCATAGCCATTATAATGAGTAAAAGAAGCCCGATAGAAGACTATATACTTCATGATCCCATGCATAAGTTTTAGAATATACCAAAATGTCATGTGGTGACAGAAATCAGAAAAATAGTTACTCTTGAAGGGTAGATATTGACTTGGAAAGGTCACAGGGAACTTTCTAAGGTAATAAAAATGTCTTATATCTTGATGGGACATGAGTTAATTGGGTGTAGACATTTATCTAAACTCATGAATTATACACTTGAGATTTGTGCACAAATTATATTGTTCTAATAAATTTAACTGAAAAACTGAAAATACTGAACTCTGGTTAGTAGATTTCCTTTCTACTTTGGTTTAGGTTAGCAATTATGAAATTACTTTCTGTGTATTACAAGTTGAGCAAATAAATATATGGGTTGAACTTCATGGGAAGCCAGATTTCTCACTGTTGGAAGAGAAAAATAAAACATAAAATAAAATAAAATAAAATAAAACAAAATGTATTAGAGACATTTGCTCATCTTACAGAACACTCACAGAACAAGTTACTTGCAATCCGAGGTTTGACCGTATGTGCATAGTTTGATTCTTGCTATTGCTGAGGAGTAGCTATTACTGGTTATGCCACAGTTTGTTTATCCACTCCCTTGTTGATGGGCATCATTTAGTTATTTCTATTTGGGGTAAATATAAATACAACTTCTATGAACATTTTTGTACAAATATTTTTGTGAACATAAAAGAATTCCATTTCTCTTAGTTAAATATCTATCATTGCAGTTCCTTAGTCATAGGTAGGATTATGTTTTATGAGAAATTGCCAAACTTTTATCAAAGTGGTTTTTCATTTATATTTTCACCAGCAATGTATGAAAATCAGAGTTGGTCCATATCCTCACCAACATTTGATGGCGTTCAGTCTGTTTTTAACATTGGCCATTGAACTATTTATGTAATGGTATCTTATTGTGATTTTAATATAGATTTCTCTGATTTCTAATGGTGCCGGGACTTTTTCATGACGCTTTTGCACATTTGTATATCTTCCCTGTGAAGTGTCTATTTAATTTTTTCCCATTTCTTAAATTTTTTGTGTGTTTTTATATTGAGTTGTAGGAATGCTTTGTATACTATACATATAGGTCTTTTAGCATGGACTATGTTTTGCAAGTATTTTTTGTCTGTGTAAATTGCCTATTCATTTTCTTAATATGTTTTGATGAGATGTTTTTTCTTCTAATAAAATCAAAATTATAAATTTTTATGATTATTGCATTCTGTATTCTTTTTAAAAATCACTTTATTTTTCCAGGTTGTGAATTTACTCTATGTTTTTTTCAAGAAGTTTACCTTTTAAATTTAGGTCTAATATTCATCTTGAATTAATTTTTCTGTATGATAACAAGGTAGGAGAATCTCTATGTGCTGTAAACCTAGATTTCCATTATTTTAAAGCGGATTTTCCCAGAAATATTTTCATTGCATGTTTTTCCTTGATATTAATAAAGACTTTCAGGGTGGCAAGCGAGTAAATCCAACTCAAACGAGATTGAGTAAACAGTGTGTTTGCTCACGTTGCCGGGAAGAAAAACGTGTCTCATAAGACTGAAGGCAGATACACAGAGGCCAGGCCCTCAGGAGAGAGAACTGGGAAGGATATTCTGGGGCTCTCTCGGGTCTGCTCACATCTGCTTGTCTCTGCAGAGCAGCAGTTTGCAGACAGCTTTTCTTCACAGGGCAGGGGAGACGAGCACTGTTAGCCTCACACGCTCATCCTTCAGTGTCTCTAGCTCTGTCCTGAGGAAGGACTCCACCTGGAACTGCTTCAGTCACATGCCCGCTCCCTGGGCTGGTCACTGCTTTTGGAGAGCTTACAGAGTCTGTAGAATCCTACGTAGGCTCACCCTGTGGGAGTGGGATGGTACTACAGACTGAAGCAACGTGGCACGAGGGAGAGACCGCGCCCCAAAGATAGGCTGCAGGACGTTCCAAATAACATATGTGCTGCCAGGCTTCCTATTTTTTTAAAATGGCTATTTATGTTTAGGATTTAGTTATTTTTCACTGAACTGCTAATTAAATATATTCAGGTGCAGTAAAGCTAAGTTTCAATTCAGCTTATCTAAAACTAGAGTATAAATTAATTAGATACTTTGAAGAACTAAGTGTTCAAATGATATGAGAATAATGATACCTCATCCAAGATCCAAGTTTAACACATCGAAGTCCATCACGTGAATGATACTGGATAAAGTAGAGGAGCCAGTAGCTTTTTTTTTTTTTTCACGGTGACATCCGTCCACTTTCTTCAAATTCTAATGAAAAAATTGTATTGTCAGTACTTCAGTATAATAAACCATTGGGAGAGCAACTGTGGTTCAGTGATTAGGACAAGATTTATATACTCAGAGTACCTAGTAATTTTCCAGAGCTTATAAAGCAAGGCTGATGATGTTCACCCCACAGGATTAATTGACAAAGAAGAAACCGTCCTTATTGGAAATCATTAAATGCTGCGAGGCTTGCATTTGAAGAAAACCTGAGACTTCATCATAGACAAATGACTATCCCAGCCAAAATCACCTACTTGTTAAAGTGTTTTCTTTGAAGTGTGGTTGAATAAGAAGCTGGCCCCTTAGAAAGCCTTGAAATGATAATGTAATCGACAACATATCTGATTTTCTGGGGTTGGACTCACTAAAGAAAGGAATCTGACATTAAAAGTAGTATTTTATATCTGCTTTTATCTAAGCTTAAAAAGGTAACCATCAGGGAACAGAGATGGAGGAGCTTTATAAATGGTAAATCCGGAGGTTATTTCCCTATTGTGGAGAGGACCCAGCTGACCCTCGCCCTCACCCCTGCCCCTAAGCCTGACTGTCTTGCTCAACATTCCACTTGCTTCAGCTTGGCTCCTCCCTTTCTTCCCAATGTGTACAAAACCCCTCCGTCACTGCCGCCATTGCTTCTGAGATTTAGGTGTGGACAACCTCTTTGTTCCTTCGAGACAGCTTTTCAAAACAAAGTTTACTAATGAGCTATGAGTGAGGAAGGGAAGGGACACACAAAAGCTTAAAAATTCAGATATTTATAAAAGCAGCTTTCTGATTCTAGGTGTAAAGGTCTAGTCATAGATTGGAGTAATATAAAATAGGAACATCCAGCTCATATAACCTTTTTCCTACTTAAGATCTGTTTTCTTCGTTCTTTGTGGCCAAATGATAAAATGACAGTTGCTGTCTTAGAACTCTCAGTGACCTATTAGATCTTCCCATTAAACAGGTTGGTTTCTATGTTTGCTTCGGGAGCACATACACTAATATTGGAACAGTATAGAGAAGATAACATGGTCTCTGTGTGAAGACAGACCTGCAAGTATGTGACACGTTCCATGTCTTTATGTAATGTACAGCTTGGTGTCCATAGTTTATAATGCTGCATTGCATATTTGGAAATAGCTAGGAGTGTGGATTCTGATAGTTCTCATCATGGGGAAACAAATTTTTTATAACTGTGCATGGTGATGGATGTTAACTGGACTTGCTATGGTTATATTACTTTGCAGTATATATAAATATTGAATCATTACATCTTACACCTAAGACTAATATGACATTTTGTCAGTTACACTTCAATTTTTTAAAAAATGAAGGTAGAAGAAGTTGACTTTTTCTTCTTTTCCCATTTCAAATGTCATTCCCTGGGATGCCTGGGTGGCTCAGTCAGCTGGGTGTCTGACTTCAGCTCAGGTCATGATCTCACAGTTTGTGAGTTCAAGCCCCACATTGGGCTCTGTGCTGACAGCTCTCAGCCTGGAGCCTGCTTCTGATTCTGTGTCTCCCTCTCTTTCTGCCCCTCTCCCTGTTGGCATGTGCACTCTTTCTCTTTATCGCTCTCTTAAAGATAAATAAACATTAAAACATTTTCAAATATCATTCTCTCTTATAAAGCACCTGAATTTCTATTTTACGTTAGAGGGATACCTTCAGTTCTCGGTTTGTTTATAGAATTGAATAAAGACACTCCCTCTCCTTTTCATGAATGATTGATTGGCTGTGACTGTCCAGAGGGTTGTACTGAGAAGGCCTCTGGTGGTGATTGTAGTTTCCACAGGGAAGAGTAATGTGATTAATTAATAATGTCTGCCATGAGCTTGAAGAAGGACAGGATAGTTGCCATGTATCTGTCACTTCTCTCTTAATCCCATTGATGGTAAAATATTTGTTCTGTTTTGATTGTTGTTTCTACTCAGGTTGTCAGCATTGGGGATTCCAATGATTCTTTTCCTTATTTATCCCTCAAATAGTGATGTGATAGTGGGGAACACATCTAAGTATATATTAAAATATTAAAATACTTTACTCCCTATCTAATTTAAAACCTCCTTAAGAGTGAGCAGATTCTCTCTGTAGAATGTGAGGCATTAGACATACAACAAAAAGAAAACAAATACTTAAAAGTTTTTTTTAATTTTTTTATGTTTATTTGTTATTGATGCAGAGAGAAACAAAGCATGAGTGGGGGAGGGGCAGAGAGAGAGAGGGAGATACAGAGTCTGAAGCAGGTTCTAGGCTCTGAGCTGTCAGCACAGAGCCCGACGTAGGGCTCAAACCCACAAACCATGAGATCATGACCTGAGCCGAAGTCTGATGCTTAACTGACTGAGCCACTCAGGTGCCCCTTAAAAGTTTTTTTAATGGTGCCTCCTATTAAATCATTTTGATTTCTTACCAAATGAATATAAAAATATTGAAGCTTAAAATATAAAATGTAGATTGAGATTCCTGTTCCATCCCAACATGTACATAATCTTCTAGTATTTTCTATTCTCTAATGTTTTGGACAATTTAGTTTCAAATGAATCAAGCAATAGGATGTGTAGTGTAAATAACTGCACATTTACAAAATTACAGTAATAACTGCTAAAGTTCTCTCAGGTATGCTCTTCTAGTGAATGTTTAAAAAGGTTTTTTTTAATGTTTATTCATTTTGGAGAGACAGAGACAGCACAAGTGGGGAAGAGGCAGAGAGAGGAAGACAGAATCTGAAGCAGGCTCCAAGCTGTCATCAGGGAGCTGTCTGCAGCGCTCAAACTCATGAAGTGTGAGATCATGACCTGAGCTGAAGTTGAATGCCCAACTGACTGAGCCACCCAGGCACCCTCCAGTGACTGTTTTAAACTTCATGTTCATAAACTGTCATACTTTATTAAATTTCTGTCTTCTTCACACATAAACTCTTGAGTTTGTAGAAGAAATGTTTATTTTTAACTCAAATTATGATTAAGGGTAGCATCTAGTGAGACAAATGGAAATTTTCTTTGCTCAATAGTTTCTGAAGTTCAGAAGCTACTAAAAGCTTAAAGGGTTAGATTTAGATGGGCGAATTTGGACTGAAGCCTTTGTACTGGTGTTTAGTAAACATGAAATGTTTAGGTATTTTGCACTGTACTCTGTGGAGCCTTGAGGTCACTGGGGCCAATTCTAGTACTCCTCAAAGACTGATGGTTTTGTCCATTTATACAATCCTTCATTTATTTACATGTATTCAATAATCCTTTGAGTACTCAGTATATGCAGTTAGTCTGGGGGGTTTCAGGGAGCCCATATCTACAAGGAGTTACAGTGTAAAAGAGTGAAAAATAGTAAGCATATGGCCCCCATGTGATAACGGTTGTTCCCAGTGATACGGGAACTCATGGAAGGGGAGTGTCCAGATTGGGGATGGCAATGTCTCCCAGGAAGCCTTTGTAGAGGAGCTGAAGGATGGATAAAGGTTAGCCATGAAGTCCAGGCAGTGAGAACAACTATTTGTGAAAACTCAAGACCATTTTAAGAAAGTGTTTCCTAAGGACAGATTCTGGTTCCTGGAATTTATCTTGGAGCTAAAACTATCAACTCTAGACCCTCTGCATTCTCGGACTAAGTGTGCTGATTCCCTTGTAGGCACCACAGTTTGATTCATTCTTCAAGTGAAGGGGTGCTGTTGTGGAGAGGGAGGGTTGGAGAGTGAGCTATTTTTCACTCACTAGTTCTCTTTTGTTAGCAGTTACCTCAGCTACCTTACAGCAAGCTACTAAGATTTAATTCTTTGAAGGTTTTCTTATACATATATTTTAGGTGTACATTGTCTTAAAATTTTTTTTAATGCTTATTTATTTTTGAGAGAGAGTGAAAGAGACAGACAGAGCAGGAGTAGGGAAAGGGGCAGAGAGAAAGGGAGACACAGAACTGGGAGCAGGCTCCAGCCACTGCGTTGTCAGCACAGAGCCTGATGCAAGACTTGAACTCACAAATTGTGAGATCATGACCTGAGCCAAAGTCAGAGGCTTAACTGACTGAGCCATCCAGTCACCCCTATGGTTTTTTCTGTCAGTGCAGAGCCCAATGGGGGTTTGATCTCATGACCTGAGCCGAAATCAAGAGTTGGAAGTGTAATCAACTGAGCCACTCACATGCCCCAAATATACATTGTCTTAATCTTCCCTGGCTAACATAACAAAGTATCATAGTTTGGGTGGCTTAATCAACAGAACTTTATTTTCTTACAGTTACGGAGACTGGAAGTTTGAGATTAAGGTGCCTGTGTGATCAGGCTCTGTTAAGGATCTCTTCCTGACTTGCTGAAGACCACTTTTTCACTGTGTGCTCATATGGTCTTTCCTTGGTGCCTGCTCAGCAAAAGAAAAAGACAGAGAGACAAAGAGGTAGAGAAAGAGAGAGAGAGAGAAATGTCAAGTCTGAAATTATTTAAATATTTAGAATAATAAAGAGTTTTAAGTTCTAAATCTGGTAAATAATTACAGTTATTGAAGAAATGTTCTGGGAAATAAGAAAAACAAAAATAAATCAGTAACTTCATAGGTTGTGACATGATCAGGTTGTTTAGTATGCATCCTGTGTCAGAGCTCCTTTATTTTCTTTGCTTCATCAAAGAATGTTAGATCTGCAGGAATGTTTTACTTGTCTTCTAGCATGGAAGTGGCATGAAACTTAATATTTTTAAAATGAGAGAAAAATAGCAATAAATATTTTACCTCATTTATTTTCTTCTCTAGAGAGAACACACAACGATGTGTATATATAGCCACACCCATGATACACCCACATATATGGATATCCATGCGCTTATGTAGGTACATACGCTATTTCATCCTGTGTTTATATTCTTGTTGTATGAACCATTACCCCTTAGAGGGACTAGATGCTAGCATTTAGATATACAGCCACATAAAATGTACTACTTGTTGACAAATCCACATGTTAGCAACAGCTACAAAACAGCTTTAAAAAAAATAAGAAAGTTTAGCATTTAGATAAATATTGGCTATCTGTGGTTATATATGGTATACAGTGCAATCATATTCATTTTGCAAAGGAGTCAGGTTCTAATGTCAGCCCCAAAGAGGACAATTTGATGTGAACAAAATTACTCTTGAAACTCACATAAATCTCTCACAATTGCAGTGTTTTCCCAAATCTGCCAGTTTTATTTTTGTTCTCTCCCCTAGCAATAGAACAAATCACTGTTCTTTGACTGAACAACTGGAGTCGCTGTGTTGAGGGGACATGTGGTGTGAAATCACTTGTACTCTGAAACTCTGGGATCACATTTGCACAGTGATACACTCGCCGCCCTCAGAGGTCGAGGGTACTGACCCGGCCACAAGAACCCACCTCCCACTTTGACCCGGGAGCATGTGTTCACTGAATGTGATGGAGGCTGGGTGGTAGAATTGTCCTGCTACTGAAGTTGTTCTCTCTCCCTCCCCTTTCTCTCTAGCTCCCTCCTTTGTCATTCTCTTTTGTTTGCTGATCATGTGTAGTCATGCAGGTGAATTCACACACAGTGCAACTTTATAGCCTATGGCATATTATACACATCTCTGTTTATGTTCTTATTTATATATGTTCTGTTGACATGAAGTCACCTATATAAATACTTAGGTGTGTGTGGCTGTTTGACTTCTGGAAAATTCTGTCAGGAGCATAAATTTCCTCTCTGATTGTACCATGTAATACTTTTGGGTTCCTAGCCCATTTAATTGCAAAAAGGATATGCAGACCAGTATCCACTGCTGGAAAATAATTCAAAACTACTGGCCCATCATCAGAGGATGGGAACTGTCTAAGCTCCATCATGGTATATAGTCATCATTAAGGCTTTTTCCTAAAAGAAGACACCAGTTAAATTCTCAATTCTGTTTTTGGTTTAGAATAACCACTTATTTATCTTGTTGTGTTGTCATTTTTAAATTGATTTGCTAAACACTGAAGTTGATAGTTCTGTTTTGTAATCTCCAGTACTACCCAACTGCCATGTCCTGACCACAGTGAAAGCACTTTCCCAGTGGAAATTCACTTAAATCATTCTCTGAGAATTTAAGTAAACTGTATTTTTCTTCATGCTAAACCACAATTGATTACATGTATTTCCTGCAAGGCTAAAAAGTGTAAATTTTGAATGTTATATTTCTTCATAAAGGGCAGGTTTAAGTTCATTTTAGTTTGATGATTTTGACATTGCATTTAAGTACAAGTTTCAGGCTAATTGAAGTCTTTAATGTTAAAGGAAAAAAGTCAAAGTCTACAGTCTTAAAGTATACAATATTCTGTAAGGCATTGAATGTAATTTAAAAACTCCAAAACATTATTTGTAAGAATTCTATTGTAGTTGTCACATAGCTATTCATTGGTTCAACGATTGTTTCCTGAATACTGAATAAGCACTCTTAAAAGCACTGGGTACGTTGTAGTGAGGAAAAGCAAATCCTTGACCTTGTGAAGCTTATGGTCTACTGGAAGGATGATCAGCAATAAACACCTAAAGAAATAGCAACCTAGTTAAGTTTCAGGAAGACGAAGGTCAGAGTTTAGTAGTAGAAAATAAAAACAAAGGAACTGATGCACTGGTAGATTACTGATTGTTGGAAAGAGCAGATTTTTAAAGCTGAGACTTAAAGAATGAGAAGGGATAGGACACTTAAAGAGCATTGGGGCAGAGTAGCCTAGGCAGAGATCAGCAAGCATCAAAACTCAAGCCATAAAAGGGCTTGGGTGTTCTAGAACTGGTGTGGTTGCTTGAATCAGAGCTTGTGTGTGTGTGTGTGTGTGTGTGTGTGTGTGTGTGTGTGTGTGCGTGTGTGTGTGCGTGCGCTTGTGTGTTGGAGTGAGGGAAATGAGGAGTAGGTGGTATGGAATTAGATTAATTAGTAAACAGGTACCAAATGACTTAGAGCCTTATGTCGTGGGTAAGACTATAGATTTTAAAATAAGCACAATGAGAGCCAATTAAAAATTTAAAAGTAAAAAAATCATTAGCTGTTTTAAATTTTTAAAAGCTCACTTTGACTGTTTTGTGGAAAATGAAATACGTGTGAGCATATGTTTGCATTTGTGGTTCAAAATGGAAGCAATGAGACCAGTCAGAGAGCTATTAGAATCTTCTAATCAAAGACAATGGCGCCTTGGATATCAGGGTGGCAGTAGACATGGAGCCAATTAGATGGATCTGAAATATTTCAGGAAGGCATATAATCTTCTGATATTCAGAATGAGGAAAAGTCAGGAATCAAAAATGATCAGTTGTTTTCTTTCTTGCTTGCTCCCTCCCTTAACTGGGAATATCATGGTACCACTTATTAAGATCAGACTTTGGGAAGAATCAGTTTTCAGAGGGCTGTCATGTTCACTTTTAGATATCTAGCACCAAACCTATTACAAAATTTATGAATTCATCAAACATTGATTGACTTCATCATATGTCAGACATTGTACTAGGGGTTGATGATATCTGGTGTCTTTATGCTTATGGAATTACAGAGATGATAGATTTCAAAGTCCTGAAATTTCTCAGGGACTATAGTTAGAAATGATACAATCCAGTATCCTCATTTTAAAGATGAAGGGTGGAATTTGAACCTTCTAAATTCTATAGAAATATCAACACTCTTCTATAAAAATCATGGTTACTTTAGTAAAATCTAATTTTAGTCATCCAAAAATAGTTTTATTATTTTCTCTTTGGAATATGATACAATCTGCTTTCATTCCCGTATCAGTGAATTCTTACAATTAGTACTATTAAAAGACTTTCTGATGCATTCTGAAGTCATGAAAATATAAGCATGATAGCCAGGAGGTCAGTGGGTGCCACTGTCACAGATTTCACTGGCTTTATAAAAGACTGAGGCAGGGGAATCATGAACCATGTTCTAATGTGCACGCATTTTTTAGTAATATATTAATGGTAAACAACGCAGAACTAAGCGCTTGTATTCTTTATGTTACTGATGGTACTGTTCAATTACCTTGAAGCATTTTAGTGGGGATTTTTCAAATTTAATAGGAAACATGAATATGACATGAAAGGAAATAAAAAAGAACCCAAAAGAAAAGTTATTGTGTACAATGAATTAGAAATGTTTGTGTATGTCTGCCCGTGTGTGCCTATGTTGGAATGTTTGTCTTAAGGTCTTATTCAACTTTATAAGTTAAGATATTTGGTCAAAGAATAAATGGATGATGATGAAATAGCAAGTTGTGTAGATGTGGACAATTTAGAACCAGGAAGCCAAAAAAGATGATTTAAAGTGGTCTAAATAAGCATGCTTATTATCTAAATTATGTTACAGCATTTATTGTTCATTTAGAATGAGGTTTACTTGGCTCTTTATGCTAGGTCAACTACTGTGAAAGAAAAAAAAAGATGAAAATTCCTGCCATAAGGGCATAACAAACATGAAGCATCAGGCATGACTGAATCTGCACACACACAGGCACGCACAGGATGGGAGAATGTTTCCTGCACTAAGGGGCTTCCCTCATGGGAATACCTTATAGAGTAAAGGAGGCTTCAAGATAGTTTGTAGAGATGCGGGCCTTTAAAGAAGAGGGTATTTCAGTATAAGAAAGTGACCTCCTTGAAGCTTAAAAGCAAGGGTGGAGACAGATGGCAATGCAATCCGGTAGAAGAGGGAAAACTACTAAGATGGTTGAAATGATCAAAATAAGAATTAGAACCAAAGTTTTGCTTCATCCCTGCAACTGGAATGGCAGGACTAAATTCAGAGAAACTAGAGGCGCAATGTAGAGTTTGACCCTGGACCTTTAAGGAAGAAATGTAAATGACCAAAGGCTGACACGGAAAACTACACAGAATTTATAACTAGGATTGTGTACATACAAATCAAGTGAAAAATCAGTGGTGAAAATAAAGACTACACAGAAGGACAACTTGTCTTCTGAAATCAAGCGGAAAAATAAAAGTTCTGTGCATAAATATGCCAAACAGGAATATTCCATGTTTTATTAATTAATCTGTATTCTTGTATCTTCTTCGAAGATCCAGGGTAAAGACTGAACTTTTCACTTTCTGAAAAAGTGCTTAGAAACAAACATTAGTGAGAGATTTTTTTGGGAAGCTTTTAGGATAGGAAAATGTCTTATTCTTGACCACTTGTCCCCAGCTTTCCCAGAGAGCCACCTCCTCTATTGTTAGTATGGTGGTGAATTTCTCACCTGTGGATTAATACTTCTTCCATGATAAACTCATTTTCTTGCTATGGAGAGTGTGTATGACCTTATCCTCCTTCACACATAACTTTGAAATGTTCTTCCTCATGCATCTGGAGTGCACCACTCACTTCTGGAGTTGAAGGAAACTCAACTGGCCAAACAGGTTTTTTTTTTCCCCTAGACTTTTCAGCTGCACTAATTCCTGACGAGCCAAAAAAACTCTCAAGGGGATAGTTTGGGAGAATGGGGGGCAATACATCTTTAGAAATTTTCACATATGTAAAACAAATGTCTTCCACTGAGGTTTTAAAAATAGTCTCTTTAAACTTTAACATGTGTTAGTCTAGTGTTTGCTCAGATAATCACAGGCCTGCACAAGCAGGATGCAATCAGTGCACGCCAGACACACAGGCTCGTTATCATGAGAACTGTGTTTTGTTGGGGGTTTTCATTTCTTTTCAAAAATTGCTTCTTAACACATTACCTGTAGAACTTTCCCATTCTTTAGTTCTACTTAGGAAGAAAGGAATATTACTGCCCAGCTGATTGCTCTTTAAAGAAAAATACAACAAATTTCCCCAAGTTTTCTCCAGGCATATTGTCAGGTCTGTGGTTTTTGCCTCTAAAAATTTGGCAACTAAGTTGATATGCATTTTTTACTGTTCCTGCTTCTTTTTGAGGGACAGAAGTGATTTAAGAGGGAATTGAATATATCGGAATACCTTATTCTCTCTCTCTTTCCTTTTTTTCCCCCTTCTTTGCTAAATAGGAAAGTTCATCAGCTTGATAATGGAGGAGAACAATGACTCCACCGATAACCCCCAACAAGGCCAAGGGCGGAATAATGCCGTGAAGTGTGGGTGGCTGAGGAAGCAAGGAGGCTTTGTCAAGACTTGGCATACTCGCTGGTTTGTGCTCAAGGGAGATCAGCTCTATTATTTCAAAGATGAAGATGAAACAAAGCCCTTGGTAAGTAGGAGAAAATAAAAAGTACTATGGTCATAAGTAATCCAAGAAGTAGAAGGTTTGCTAGAAACTGATGGAATCTGAGGTCAACCCAATTTCCCTCCGCTTTCAGTTCCTTGGCATCTTTCACACCTTTTTCCATTGTTTACTTTGGTTCAAGATGATGAACTTGCTAGGTGAGGCCAAGAGGCAAATTATACTTGTCTAATATTAATTTTGACTTTTACTAAGCTAGAACAGAATGTCTGAGTCCCTCGGGCATACTTTATGAGTAATTTTAATGAACATCTCTAGATGATATGTATTATAGCCAAAACATCTTTTCTTTTCTCAGAAATAAGTTAAAAGCACAGATTTGAAGGAAAATCATAAATACAACTTTCAGTTATTTTTGAAACACCTTCAGTATCAATTCCCTAGGAGCTTCCTTCCACCTTCGCTCATATAAAATATGGATATGGTGCTAAATGGAACAGTGCTGATACATCCAATCATCATACACAATACGCTCTTCTGGGGGTAGCTTCTGTGTCTTTTTGTGGTTCCTTAGTGGTCTTGTATTTACTTATTTACTTATCATTTTCTCAGCCACAAATCTCTAGACTGCAATGAGAGAGGAAGCATCTCTAGCTCTTCCTTACAGCTCCAGTATGCTCTTTTAGCTGGGATCATCAACTGATGGAAGGAGCTGCCAGCTGAAGTGTCCCCTATGTGCTTTCCCTTCTTCTCTATCTAAAGGATATATAAATGAAGGAAGAAATATTGTGGATTAGATGACATAAACATCTCTAACAATATGTTTTTGAGACTATTTTTCTTGTGTTAAAGTTTAAGATCTTAATTAGGAGTTTGGATCAAAGCCCTGCCTTAGTATGTTATATTCTCAGACATTATAATTTTGTGAAGATTTTATTTGTCTAGTTGAATTAAAAGAAAACAACAAGTGCACATACTATAAACATGGTTTGAAATTATTACTATATTTTAAGCATTTATTTATCAGGATTAAGCAGTAGACTAAAAATATATATATTATTAAATGCCTAAAATAGTCTTATGAGGCAGGATTATCCCCACTTATGCATGAAGAACCCAAAGACATCATAAATAAAGAAATAAGAATATTTATATCATAGTGTATTCATATAATATATAAGATATAATATGTAAATATATAATATATTTATATTATAGTGCATTTCCATACAGTTATTGCATTTGTCATAGCAAACCAGTGCAGAATGTGGGGATCATCATTACAGATGAAGAAATTGTGGTGTAGTGATATGAAGCACTGTGACCAAGGTCATATGGGCATCCGAGGCTTATAAAGGAGTAGTCTTTAGTCTCTTATCCTATTCTCCAGTGTTCTTTTCTCATTGTACTTTGTTTTATATTATGTAATACTCACATTATGGCATTATCTTGAATAAAAAACCTTTTTTATTGGGGCACCTGGGTGGTTCAGTCAGTTAAGCATTGGGCTCTTAGTTCTGGTTTAAGTCATGATTTCATGGTTTGTGAGATTGAGCTCTGCTTCAGGCTCTCTACTGACAGCCCGGAGCCTGTTTGGGATTCGTTCTCCCTCTCTCTCTGACCTCTCTCTTTCAAAATAAATAAATAAACATTAAAAATAATAAAATAATTTTTATGAAACTCAGAGAAAGGGATCAGGTGAATGTGAGAAAACAGAATATGGAGCATCTAATATGGGGACTTTGAATGGAATAAAATGGAGTATGAGTAAGAGCCAATGTTTTAATTTATGGAGTCTTGTTCTGGCATAGTTTGTCCAGAATGGGTACAGATTAAATGATTAATTACATAGGATCCAGGACCTAAACAGGGTATAAGGGGACCAGAAGATTCAGGAGCTGAGTGAATGAAGGTGTGAAAGATCAAACAAATGTGTTCTGACTCTTTGGTGAGCTGAGTGGACCTTCTAACAGTGTACATGGTATAGAGTGGATCAAGCTCAAGCTCAATGTTTCTAAAATCTGAGAACTTGCGGATGTTAGAGAATATGCATAGGAACCCCAGTTTGAGGAACTATTCACTAAACTGTTCGAAGAGGATATTATACAGCCTTGGATATGCTATGTAATTTATCAGAAGGTCTACACACTCACAGAATGGTCTTCAGTGCAGTATAGTTATTTGATAACAAATTGGAAATATAAACAAGAAAATGCAAAAAATTCTGACTAATTCAAATGAAAATCTGCCTCAAAGTAAAAATGACTTTAATTTGTAATATTTCTAAGTTGTGTTTTGACATCATTATATTACCCATATTTCTAAGGTATGATAACTAAAATTAACAAGAAAGAGTTGTATTGATGAGAAAGTACTAATGCTTATACAAACCATATTTAGGCTACTATTATTTACCCTAAAATGTTTCTTAATTTTTCTATAAAAATATCATTTGTTAATAGAAAAGTCAAAATTTGGGGTAAATAACTTTGACTTACTATTTTTATATCATCTTTCATGGCAACTCAAGCACCAGGAATTTTGACATTGTGCTTTTTAATTTTAATTTTTTACACTAATGTTCAAATACATGCACAAGGAATCAGATTAAAAAACCGACAATTTCTGTATCAGAAGTCTCCTAGTAATTTTAAAGGACCGTATATTTGCCTATGAATTGACAGTTCCTTACTTAAAAGTAGTTTTCTTTAAATGAATATAGATGCCCAGCACATTGTAAGTTTTGAAGCATATTCTGCATGAGTTAGTGAGTGAGTCAATGAAAGGTATAATGAAAGGAGGAAGGGCAGGAGGACCAGGTGTTATGAGTGATATTGGCTATTCTCAACCTCACATAACAAAGTCATAACTCAAAATCATAACATAATATATTAAATCATCATCACCTCATAATAACAAAGTTTAAATCCCATTAAATAAATCTTTTTAAAGAATTAATCACCTCTGAAGAACAATTAAACATCTTGAAAAGTGTTAAAACTGGAAAAAAATTTAGTTTATACGAATCCCCTCCTTTTACAGATGAATTGTGGGTGTGGGTGTGTGTGTGAGTGTTATATGTGTGCATTGGTTATGGGATATTGTTAATGACTGGCAGATGAGGAACAAAAAACAGATTTTCTTGCTCTTGATCCAGTGTTCCCTCAGCTTTGCTTTTTGCCTGCTCACAAATCCTTAACTTTCCTTTAGATTTGCTTTCAATCAGAACTACTTCTTGGTTGTTTATTTTCAATATTGGTGCATTCAAGCGTAGGAATGCCCTTGGCCTTCATATATTTTGATGAGGGTTATTTCATTATTACTGGAGGGAATGTCACTAATGGAATGAAAAATTCACCCTTTTAAGTATTCCTAACCAGCTAAAAATGTTCAATAAACTTAACCTGGATTTGTTTTTCTCTCTCTTAAAAGGGATTTCTAAAATGAGAGTATTAACATCCTTGAAATGTGTGTTTCTCCTGTCCTAGGCAAGTGTTTTCAATTTATTTTAATGAAACTTTTAGTGAGCTTCTTTTCCTCCACTCATTAGAGAGAGTCAAACTCCGTATTATCCTTGCTATTAAAAACTACACATCTGTTGGGGGAAACAGATATGCAAAACTAAGATTGGGACAGGCAATCATGTAAGGACTGGATGCTCTGAAGACACAGATACAATTAATCTCAGAGGGGTGAGCAATGATTCTGTGCAGGAGGGTTAGGAAGAGTGGCACAGAGCAAGAGGTGACCCTTACCTGGTGTGCTGAAAGTTGATGGGAGTTCTCCAGGTAGATAAATGGAGGAAAGGAATTCAGAGCAGAGGAAAGACATAGAGTCCCAAATAGACATATATAGATAGCTCCATATTGTGAGGGTGGTGAAACGACAGGACATGGGGTTCAAGTGATAGGAGGTCATGACATGAAGGTATGTATATATTGTACAAAGAGACCAACTCTCTTGCACATGATGGGAAGCTATTTCTAGAACACCTATGCTACTCAAGTTGCAAAACTACATTAATTTGTTAGAAAGAAATAATGGCAGCCATTAAAAAAATGTAGTTTTCTGCTTGGGCTGCTATAACAAAATGCCATGTCCTGGGTGGCTTAAACAACAAAAATGTATTTTCTCACAGTTTTGGAGGCCAGAAGACCAAGGTCAAGGATTGTCTCTAATGAAGCCTCTCTTCCCAGCTTGGAGACAGCTGCTTTCCCTCTGTGTCCTCAAACACCTATTGCCTTGTGTACAGAAACATAAGAGAGTTCTGGTATCTCTTGAGCCCTACCTTTATGATCAGAGCCCTATCTTATGATCTCATTTAACTTTAATTATCTCCAGGTACAGCTACATGGTGGGGGATGGGGGAGGGGAGGGCTTCAGTATGTGAATTTTAGAGAGACACAATTCAGTCCATAATACCTAATATGTTGCATACCTCTGTTAATAAATATAATTTTTAATTAGGTTTTTTCCCTTATTGGTACCATCAACTTTGATCTCTACTAGAACCTAATATATTTGATTTAGTGCATTATACATTTAATTATTTGAACCTACTATTGGTATCTTATGTTCTTATTCAAATTTCACCTTGCCTTCTAAATATTCTAGAACCTGCACAGGTTTGAGAAGTTAGAAAGTCTCACTGCCACTTTTCTTATATTTTCTTTTTGAGCAAAAGACAAAAACACCTATAAGTTCTCTTCTCTCTGGCAAAATTACTTAATTTGTAAATAAGACTTTCAAGCCTTAACCAGGCGATACATTAGAGGTATACCTCAAGATATAAATACTTTGTACATAAAATAAATCCAACTGAGATTCTTAATATCTTGTCATTTTTAGAAGCAGAGAAACTTTAGTTTGTTTAGTTCAAAACTTCTCCCAAAATCATTTTCTACAGTGTCTGCACTTACAGATACAGATTTTATTCAGAACAGATTTAAAAAATAAAGTTGAGGGTGTGTAGGGTGTGTCTGGCTCACTCAGCCAATAGAGTATGCACCTCTTGATCTCAAGGTCAAGTGTTTGAGCCCCATGTTGGGTGTAGAGATTACTTAAAAAAAAGTTATTCTAAAAAAATAAAATTACTTTTGGTTGTTTCCAAACAACAGTGGAAACACAGAAAAATGTTGTATATAGATTAAAAAATAAATTAATATATCCATAATCATTGTAAACATTTTATAGCACTACATTTTCCCAGTTTTTTAGGTACTAGTTTTCTTTTTTATCTTTGAAGTTAAGTCCCACTTATATATGGAAAAAAAGTTAAAACTATACCTTGTGAAGAATCTATGGAAAAAAAGTTCCTTTATCTACCCTGAACAACTTTAGGACTTTTGAATAGCTATTTAAAAAAAAGTTTTAGAGGCGCCTGGGTGGCTCAGTTGGTAAGCATCTGGCTTTGGCTCAGTTTATGATCTTGTGGTTTGGGGGTTCAAGCCCCACATTGGGCTCTGTGCTGAGAGCTAGCTCAGAGCCTGGAGCCTGCTTCAGATTCTGTATCTCCCTCTCTCTCTGACCCTCCCTGCTCAAGCTGTCTCTCTCTGTCTCTCAAAAATAAATTTGAAAAAATTTAAAAAATTAAAAAAATAAGTAAAAACTTTAAAAGTTTTAAAATAGACTTACATTGAGTTTGTGACAATATCTGTTTGGCCGTCTTTCATTCATGATCGTTACAAATGACTGTGACCTTAATTATAGATATTATAACATGAGGGAAGCAGCCAAGTCTGAGGTAGAGTCTGATCATTATAATTCTAAAAGTAAGGCAGCATGCAGATTTTTAAGCTGAATCTAGTGATGAATTCTAGAGCTTTTTTGAAATCATCTATCTTACTTCTGGCATGAAGTATACTATTATCTAAATCATAATGAAATTTCAAGTGTGGCCATACTTGTGAGTGTGTTTGACATACCTTGGGTACTAGAATTTGAAACTGAAAAGCAGCAATTTTTAGAACCCAGCCTGGGACTCCTGATAAAATAATTAAAATCCAGAAAGGCACCAACTCAATTAATCTAGTCTAGATTTTCTACAAAAGACATTGATCTGGTTTTGTGGAAAGGGTTTTTTTTCTGGATGTGATGAAGGTGATACTATATAGATCACAGTGAATTTTCTTAACTTAGAGAATAAAGTGATTTTGAGTGAATTATAACCTGAGGGCTGACCTCTAAATGTGCAAGAATTGATTACTAATTTAAAAGTAAGCTCTAATTTTATATATTTAATGAAACCCGTAAGTTAATGAAATCAAGAAATCTCTAAGGCACTTGCTGTTTGTTAAAATATATGAGCTAGAAGAAGACAAAACCCCAATTAAGTATTTAAAGTAATATTAGGAACCTTGAAACTTGAATTTCATCCTTAAATCTAAAACTGACTTTCTGTGTAGCAAAGAAATCTCTTGGTATTTAAAAATATGCATAAGTTGGTGTTGTGTGTCATCATAAATTTTGGGAAAATCTTATCTCATTTCTAGAAAAGAGTATATCAAGAGACAGGATTATTAATATGAAATATTATTTTATTCTTCTTTTAGTTGAAGGATTTTTTTAAATTGCTTACTTCTACATAGCTATTTCAGAGTGATTAAAAAATAGACTTTGAGTCAGATTGTTTGGATTGAATCTTGACTCAGCCAGATACTAATTATGATACATTGAGTAGGGAGTAAGCTGATTTAAGCTTCAATTTACTAATCTGTGCAATGAGATAATAATAGTATCTATTTCATAACATTGTTAAGAGGATTGAATTAAGTAATTTATATAAATGATATTAGAAAGCAGTAGCACACAGTAAGTTTAAAATACATGTTAGCTGTTTTTATAGTAGCATGACAAGAAGAATTTATTTCTTAAGATATTCATGCTACTTATTCATTCATTTGACTTAAAAAAACAACACATACTTATACATTTCTAATGTGCTGTGAGTTATTATGCTCATTTCCAGAAAACATAAAGGTGACATAACCAATCCTATAATAAATAGACTCCCCCTAGCAGCCCCTCTCCCTCAAAGAAAATGAATTTAAAAAGAAGCAGCTTGTTTCTTTCTCAGGTAAAAGTCCAAAGAGATTCTAGGTGAGTGAGGAAGGTCTTCTTGGTCTGCTCCAAACAAGTCTGCTGCCAGAGACTTTGTAATTTTAACTTTTGGCTTCCAAATTCACTATGGAGTCATTCCCTTCCCAGTCAAATAGAAGGAGAATATAAAATGGGGTATTGCATAGAAGGTTTGGACAGACCAGGTGTGGCAGTGGCTCTTATCACTTCTGTTCACATTTCATTAACTAGAACGGAGTCATATGATCAAACCTAACTGCAAAGAGGTCTGGACATGTAGCCCAGCTTTATCCTGGGCTTTGTCCAGAGGAGAATATGAGTATTGGAGGAACATAGCAGTCCCTGCCACAGGTGATAAAATAATACTAAGCATCATGAATCCGGTGTTAAACTCTGGTGGGTGTTACAGATTATTGCAGTTGCTATATATAATATAATAACTTTAAGATTCAAGAAGAATTTTTCAAAAGAGTATTTACTGATAAAAGATGATATAGCTTCATTACAAGCTATTGGGGTGGTATATGTGGCAGAATAAAAGATGTAAACCATGGCCCTTTGGTAGATTGTTGGGAAATATGTGATGCTCAAGTGAGAAAGAAGACAAGAAGTGATGAGAGATGAATTTAGAGATGTATGCAGAGACAAGCTGTGTTGATTGTAGATTTTATCTTGAGACCTTACATTTCCCTTGCTTTTAAGTGCCTCTTTTCCTTGGTTTATAGGATTCACTGTGCTAAACAGTGAACATAGGGCTCATTCTAGGTGAGGCCTATTGTGAAGAAGTCCAAAATGCCCATCTGACCAAAAAGTTCTTCTCTGATAGGACCCAGGTAAAGCTATCTGGGTTTTCTGTAATTGGGTATTTTGTATTATGACATAATCTCTGAAAAAATAATGGACAAGTAACTATGCTACAGATTAACACTTGACCTTCTATTATCCATTAAAGCTTAAGCATGAATTGTGGGCATTCCCATCAGTTCAATTTTTTTCCCCTTCATAGTAGAAAGGATTGAAGAATTCTATTGCTGCTGGCACTTGGAGCAAAAAGCAGCATATAATATCTTGGTCAATCACAGAGTTGGATGGTGGGACTTTGTAGCCAGTGGGAACATGGTATATGAGAAGATTTCACCCTCATAATTTTCTCCAGAACTGACTTTGTTCAGCATGGGCATCTCCCTGGAAAGCCACTGAACTCAGTTGTTTTGTACACAGGTTCTTGTGTTGGACTGCCGGGGTCAGGTAAGATTCTATCGGTAGCTATAAGCCTTGGGTAAATTTCTTATTACTTACTTGACTAAGTTACTCATCAGTTAAATGTAATAAAACTTATCTCACAGAGCAGTTGTTAGCATACATAAAATGATGTTTCTAGAATACTTATACATTACCTGACATATTAAACTCTCAGAAAATATTAAGTATTGTTATTGGTATCATCATCATCATCATTATCATCATCATCATCATCATTTTTATCATCTTTGACTATCAGGATAACCTGACACAACAGTTTAGAATTAGGACTTAAAATATATACCTTGTTACTTGAATAATAAAGAAAATGATGGATGAGCAGCCATGTAAGTAATGCTAACTTCAGAGCAGAAGCAAACTTGTTTTTGCTTGTCACCTATGTTGTCAAAACACTGAACTCACAAGGAAAAATTCTCAAAAAACAATGCTCACCTTTGTAGTATGTCTTTTCCTTTTGTTTAAGTTACTTTTTGGGCTCCTTGAGAGCTTATTGAAATGATTATGATGACAGCTAAGGAGACTTGAAGGATTTTCTTTGCAGAACTGGACCACCCCAGAGAGAGGCAGCCCTCCTTTTCTTATCTCATGTACAACACTTATTCCTCAACACCAGTTTGAGGATTACTGGAGTTGAATCCCTTGAGTTCTGCTTCTAACATTTAATTGTATTGACTGAAGGTTTTGGTATGTATGTTGCAATCAGTATATGGAACCAGATAGTCCATATATGGATTATCTCATTAGCATAAGCCTAGGCATATCTCCATTATCTCAATTAGTGGAGAAGAAAATTTGGGGCAAATTAATAGGTGAAAATGTCATTTGAACATTTATATTTTTAGTGCTTGGCGTAATGTATTTTAAAAGGCTACTTTTTCTTCTCCTGATATATGAAATATTCCACAGCTATTTGCTAGTTACTTTTTCTTAAGTTTCTTTTGGGCACTCAATCTTTCTATCCTTTTGTCTTAAGCTTTCTCTTGCCTAGATCCAGCTGTTCTCCATTTTTCTTGCACTATTACCATGTGTTCATTCATTCAGTGAATATTTATCAATTGTAAACTACATAAATTATACTTTACAAAACGTTTTGACCACTTTTATAAGGAAACAATGAATTGTCACTTTCTGAATTTTGGCTTCCTTCCCTTAGCATAGTATTTTCAAGGTTCATCAATATCTAGGATGTATCAGTGCTTCATTTCTTTATGGGGCTGGATAATATTCATTGTTTCGACATGCCACATTTTGTTTATCCATTCTTCAGTTGATGACATTTGGGTTGTTTTCACTTTGAGGCTGTTATGAGTATTGCTGCTATGAATACTCGCATACAAATTTTTGTGTGGACACGTTTTGTATGTTTTCATTTCCCTTGGTTACATACTTAGAAGTAGAATTGATTGGTTATATGGTAACTTCACTCTTTGACCTTTAGAAAAACTATGCCATTTTTAATGATTACATTTCAATGTAATTTAAAATTCAAACTTCATGCTTGGATTAAATCTCATCTATGAGATGTTCTCCTCTTCTATGACACTAAGTGATAGAGAGGGCAGGGAGGGAAGGAGAGACAGAAAGAGAGTTTGAGAGGGCCGCAAACTGGATACTCTTCCTTGTTTCTGAAGTCTCTAGTATTGAAGACTGGCAGAAGGAAAGATGAGAGCAAGAACAAATGCACCTCTGAGAGCCTATCACTATAAGGGGCCTCTGATGGCTGCTCCTGTTTCTCTGGCTAAATTCATGGTTATTTATGACAATCTTGACTTCCAAGGATGTTGGAGATGGATAATATCTTGTCATCACTTTTCATCCTTCAGCTCTCAGAATGAGCATAGCTTCTTGCTTCCAGTATCTTATTACCAGGGGTCTCACCTTCCCTGGTTAAACTTGAACTCCTGGAAATTCAAGTATGGCTGACATGACAAGTATAGTACTGCAAACTATTTTACATTGTCACAAAATTATCTCTGCCCTGTAATTCTTTTGCTCTTTACTTATGGATAGGTTCAGAACAGCCTAACCACATTACGGAGTGAGGAAAAGGCTCTGATCTTCCCAGTTGCTAGCACTTTTCCTGGAGTTCCTTCTTTTTTGCCTTGAGGAGCTTATGGTTTTCCACCCCAGACTTCTTTCCTTAGGTAGGAAGAAGAAGACACGTAGTAGGGCTGGCCACAGTGGTAGTATCTGACTGGGTTGAATTCTATTCTTTCTTTCTTATTCTATTTGTTAGAACAGAAAGGCACTTAGCATCTTTTTATTTCTTGTTTTAGATCCTAAAAATCAGTCTGAGACAACAGGATCATTCCTACTCCCATTATAAAAGACTTATGTCATACTTTTTAAAAGATTTTTAAGTTATGACTTATAAATAAAATATGTATACTTTTTTCCTCCCAGATAAATGGAACTAGTGTTCCTTTATTATCTAATAATTCTGGAGATGGTTAAAATCATTCATATTTCTGACTTCTTATGATTATTAACTTGAAACAATATTCAGTTTCATTTATGAGTCAGGTAACTTGCCATATATAAAAATATTATTTTGATTGGGGGGAGTGTGTACCCTTTGACCTTTTTTACTCATTTCTCCCACCCCTGCCACCCCTGACCTTTGGCAGCCAGCAGTCTAATCTTTGTATCTGTGAACTTATTTTTTTGTTTATTTGTTTTTTTATATTTTAGATTCCCCATATAGTTGAGATCATACACTATTTGTCTATCTCTGCCTGATTCATTTCACTTAGCCTAATATCTTTGAGGTCCATCTATGTTGTTGCAAATGGCAAAATTTTATTCTTTTTATGACTGAATCACATGCCATTGTGTAAGTGTGATATGTATCTATATCTATATATCATGTTTTCCATATCCGTTCATCCCTTGATTTTTTTTCCATATGTTGGCTATTGTAAATGATGTTGCAGTAAGCATGGGGATGTCTATTTCTTTTTGAGTGAATGATTTTGTTTATTTCCTGATAAATATCCAGAAGTGGAATTGCTAGATAATATGGTAGCTCTAGTTTTAATTTTTTGCGGAACCTCTGTGCTGTTCCCAGAGTGGCTGCACCAATTTACATGCTCACCAACAGAGCACAGTGTCTCCTTTTCCCTACATCCTTACCAACACTTGTTATCTTTTGTCTTTTGATATTAGCCATTCTAACAGATGTGAGAATATCTCACTGTAGTTTTGATTTGCATTTTCTGATGGTTAGTGATGTTGAGCACCTTTCTGTGTACCTGTTGGCTTTCTGTATGTTTTTGGGGAAATGTCCATTTAGATCTTCTGCCCCTTTTACAAATAGGATCATTTTTGTTTCTTTGTCTCTTTCAAATATTAAGTTGAGTTCTTTATATATTTTGGATATTAACCCCTTATCAGACATATGATTTTTAAATGTTTTTCTCCCATTGAGTAGCTTGTTTGTCTGTTTGTTTGTTTGTTTGTTTTGCTGTATAGACGTTTTTTCAGTCTGATGTACTCCCACTTGTTTATTTTTGCCTTTGTTGCTTTTGGTTTTGGTGTCAATCGAAAACTCATTGCCAAGGCCTATGTCATAGAACTTACTGATTACACTTTGCTTTAGGAGATTCATCACTTCAGGTCTCATGTTCAAGTCTTTAATCAATTTTGGGTTAATTTTTGTGTACAGTGTGAGACAGTGGTCCAGTTTCATTCTTTCTCATGTGTTTGTCCAGTTTTCCAGCTTCATGTATTGAAGCGACTGGCGTTTCCCATTGTGTATTCTTGGCTCCTTTGTCATAAACTAATTAACATTAGTTAAATGTCATAAACTAGTTGACATAAACTAATTAGTCATATAACTGTAGGTTTATTTCTGGATTCTGTACATGTGACATTGATCAGTGTGTTTGTTTTTAAGTCAATACCATACTCTTTTGATGACTAAAACTTTGTAGTATACCTTGAAATCAGGTTTGTGGTGCCTCCAGCTTTTTGTTCTTTCTCAAGATTGCTTTGACTACTTGGGGTCTTTTGTGGTTCCATACAAATTATAGGACTATTTGTTCTATTTCTGTGAAAAATGCCTTTAGACTTTTAGTGGAGATTGCATTGAATCTGTAGATTGCTTTTAATAGCTTGGACATTTTAACAATATTGGCTATCCTAATCCATGAGCAGAGAATATCTTTTCACTTATTTGTGTTTTCTTAAATTTCTTTTATTAATGTCTTATAGGTTTCCCATATCTTTTACTTCCTTGGTTTAATTTACTCCTAGGTATTTTATTCTTTTTGATACAATTATAAATGAGAAAGTTTTCTTTTTTTATGTGTTAAGTTTTTAATGTTAATTTTAGTGTAGTTCACATACAGTGTTATATTAGTATCAGGTTAACAATATAGTGATTCAACAATCCTATACATTATACATTGCTCATCATAAATGTACTCTTAATCTCGGTCACATATTTCCCCCATCCCCCCACCCACCTCCCCTCTGGTAACCATCTGATTGTTCCTTATAGTTAAGAATGAGGTGTTTGGCAGATCTCTCCTTTACCTTTTGTTTGTATGTTTTGTTTCCTAAATTCCACATATGTGTGAAATCATATAGTATCTGTCTTTCTCTGACTGACATTTCTCTAGCTCCAACCATGTCGTTGTAAATGGCCAGATTTCATCCTTTTTTATGGCTGAATAAAATGTTCCAGTGTATGTATGTATGTACACACACACACACGCACGCACACACACACAAACACACACCCCCCATCTTCTTTATCCAATCACCAGTCAGTCAGTGGACACTTGGACTTCTTCTATGATTTGGCTATTGTAAATAATGCTGCAATATACAAAGGAGTACATGTATCAATGGGATTGTTTTCTTAATTTCTTTCTGATATTTCATTGTTAGTATATAGAAACACAACAGATTTCTGTATATTGATTTTGTATCCTGAAATTTTAATGAATTTTTTTATTAGTTATAACAGCTTTTCTGTTGGATCTTTAGGATTTTCTATACATAGTATTATCTCATCTCCATATAGTGACTATTTTACTTCTATCCCATTTTGGTGTCTTTGGTTTCTTTTTCTTGCCTAATTGCTCTAACTAGGCAAATATAATTTTTAATATCTTAACATATTAAACTACTAAAAATGTATGATAATAAGCACCATATATATTAACTAAAGATGAAGTATCTTTCTCTTCTAACTCATTGTTACTCTTTATATCATAGTCACAGAAGAGATGAACAGAATCAATTCAGGACATTAACAAAATCCTCAGCTAATTTTGATGTACCTGGATTCCTACTTAACTATATTTTCTAAGTACATGGTCCCAGATGCTTAAATAATATGGCATCCCTCACTACAGCTAAAAAAATATTTCAGATAAATAGATGCACTACTTGGTCTACCTTGTGGCCAATCTTGAGAAATTAGGCTATTAGAATAAAGAACTGACCCTTCATATGTGAGCTCACTGACCTGCATCTGGGTTGAATGTGCAATAGCCCTGGCCTTGCTTTGCAGCATGAACTCATGATTGAAACAAGTTACCATAACCCTCCCTTAACCCTGTTATTTAACGTTCAGAACCTCCTCCAGGGAAGGCAGGCAGGAAACATCAGCAGTAAGACACTCATACACTTTCAGACAGCTTTACCATGGCAGATTCCTGCATCTATTTCGAATCTTTCTCCTAGCTTTTGTTTGTTTGTGTGTTTTAAATGTGTAGACTTAATAATAGTTTCTCTAGATTTTTAGAGGAGACACTCTATGTCTTGTCAATTTTCACCTTTTTATATAACCCCTGGGCTCTCCTGGGTCATGGACTTTATTCTTCTATTAGTGAGGAATATCACCTTCAATTAATCACTTCTTCCCATACTTCCTCTGTTAAATGAAGACATGAAACTGATGGTTTCAGAATTGTTTCTCAGGTTCAGGTTACTCGAAATTTTGCTCAGTTGCACAAATGCTCTTGCTTTCTGAAAATTAAACACTCATGATGCTTCCAGTAAGTTAATACTTTTAGTTATTTCCTAAATCAATACATTTGCCTATAAAATATACATTGAATATTCACAACTAATTTGGAAAGGGGGTAATTTACCTTTGGAATATCTGTGGGGAATATGAGCAGGAGTTCCATTTTGAAACCACACATGAATATCACAAATGTTCTCAGTAGTCTGTTAGTCTGCATTTTTAATATCTGGGCAAAAATCTTTGGTGAAGGCAGGTTTAGTCATTATCACAGACAGTGACATACATATCTAAAATTCTCAGTGTTTTCAAACTTCCTCCTTAAAGTGTCACTGTTTCACATGCAATCATAATAAAAATATTGTTCTTTTTAACTTTTAAAAATACTTGAGAATATTTAAAGATCCAAATGAGTTTGCCCCCTCTGATTCCCTTTCTTTCCAAAATTATAAGATGCAAAACTTGTAAAAAGACAACTTGGCTGAATTTTTAAAGCATGCATAAATAGTTCATCAGACTGTTGTTTACTGCTTGAAATTCTATCAATGAATTCATTTTTCAAAGCAGATTCTGTTACATTCTTTGTGTCACTCTACAAAACCTTTACAATGGGGTCAATGTAAATATCAGATACTAATTTTTCAATTCTTAAAACACTTCTTAATATTATTGGGGAAAATAAAAACCTCAAAATGCTTGTGGATTTCAGGTAATAATCTGAATTAAAACTTTAACATGTACTTTTTCAATTTTTGACAGAGAGAGAGAGCATGCAAGTGGGAGACAGGAGTGGAAGGGAGAGAGAGAGAGAGAGAGAGAGAGAATATTAAGCAAGGCTCCATGCTCAGTGTGGAGCTCAACATGGAGCTTGATCCCACAATGCTAGGATCATAACCTGAGCCAAATGAAGAGTCAGATACTCAACTGACTAAGCTACCCAGGTGCCCCAACATATTTTTATTAAGATATTTTGAATCACATGATTTGTTTTGCTCATAGAAATAATTTTTTGCAGCAAAATTTGTTGTCTTCCCAAGTTTATATGTCTCTGGTCAGCTATCTTAACTGAACTTGCACTTTTGTTTCTGACCTGTTTTCTCCTCCTATATTCTAGATTGAGAACAGGAGTTGTGTGATGCTATCCATGGGGACTTGTATTATGTGGCATTCCACACAGTGGATACTTGTCCAGCTTTTTGCTTTGATATCTGCCTGAAATTTCCAGATTTTTTGTTTTGAAGTATATTAGCCATTTTGCTGAATTCTAGAAAATAATTTTGTTTAGTTAAACTTATTTTAGAGTGTAATTAACTCAAGCCATTCCTCAATTACATTATTTTATTGGAGTGGCAATTAAAAAAGAGTTTCTGCTAATAAAAGATATATTTTAAGAAGTAGTTCTTTACTGTGGCTTTCTAAAAAGACAAAAGGGAATAAACATTTACTATGAATTACTATGTGTTATGGTCCATGTCCAGTACTCTGTTTATATTATCTAATTAATTCTTACCATACTATATGCATGGTTTTGTTATACCTGGGGAGACTGAATTGAATATGGGTTAAAAAGCAATTGGCAGGGGCGCCTGGGTGGTTCAGTTGGTTAAATGTCCGGCTTCAGCTCAGGTCATGATCTCACAGTTCGTGGGTTCGAGCCCCACGTCGGGCTCTGTGCTGACAGCTAGCTCACTTTTGCCAAGAAGTCCTAGAAGAGGAGGTATTGGCCTTCTGTAGGCAACACTTGGTTGTTTAGGAGATATGCTCAAAGAACATGTATCCAGGATGGGATGCACAGCCTGCTAAAACCCATCTGTCTATATCTAATACTCAGTTATTGTAGTTACTCATGAACTGAACCTCTGTTAGCTCTGTTGGCATCTATAGATGGTTCCCACATTACACTGCTCTGATTCATCAATACCACCTAATAAACCTGCTTGTTAATTTTGGGCTCTCTTTACAAACGTGTACAATGAAGAGAATTTCATAAACCAAACAGATGCGATGCATTTTGTTTCTAACATGAGACACAGTGATACACAGCAGTGGCTGATGACTGTCTACTGAATTCCTATATGTAACAGGGCCATGGCTAATAGGAAATGTACCAGAGAGCATCCTCTTGGACTTCTGGCAGGGAACTGAGTACAGCATATGCTGGTCTATCAAACTCCCTTCCTGTCACTCATTTTTGTGGATTCCTGTGGAAGCAAATCTGGAATGTTCCTCTGGTGGCTGACATCCTAGAGAAGAACCTAAGAGGACTCACAGTAAATGTTCTCTTTTTTTAATACTCTTTTAAGTTTCTTTATTTATTTTGAGAAAAAGAGAGAGTGTGTGTACACAAGCAGGGGAGAGGCAGAGAGAAGGAGAGAAAGAATCCCAAGCAGGCTCTGCACCATCAGCACAAAGCCTGACGTGGGGCATGAACTCATGAACCATGAGATGGTGACCTGAGCTGAGTCAAGAGTCCAGAACTTAACTGATTGCGCCACCCAGGCCCCCCCAAAGGTCCTCTTTAAATTATGCACCTATTTCAGGATTATCACTTTAGAAAACAAAAGGTTGTGGGACTTGAATACCTGTTGATAAGATGATGATGGAGAATAGATCTGGGCATTTCTGGCAAGGAATGAAGTTGATTTTTACAATTTAATGGAATTGAATAGATAAAAGATGTTCAGCTTCCCTTCCATTCTCCTCACTCCATGCACAAGGAGAGGAAAGTCTGCCTTGGCAGGTCACACTTGAGGATTTTTTCACTGGCCACTGTGCTAGTGATGGTTCACAAAATTAGGTTTAAAAGGTCAATCTGGTGCATGGCCAGACATTAATCCCCTTCCCCCATTAGTGCTTCGGGACTACTGTCCAGAAGGAAAAAGGGCCAATTATCTGTTAACCCTTCCATCTGATGTGTTCTTGGCCTAAGTATAAAAGACTTGATCTTGATCCCTCAATAGAGGAACCGTTTCTGACCCCTGAATCTCTGATTTTTTGAGTCACTTTTGTGTCTCTGCATCTCTCTGCCTTTTGCTTCTACTCCTTTTCTCCAAAATCTAATGTTCTAGGGGCTCTTGCCTCTCTCAAGGATGGTCTCAGTAGAAGACCTCTTGCTTTGGAACATCCCTTCTTCTCTCTCTTTCTCAATCTTTTGGTTACCTTTCTCTCAACTTGCTCTCACTCTTTCAGGTGTCTTGCTAGGATGAGGCATTGCATCTCAGTGGCATGGTAAGACTTGGATTTGGGCTTTAGAGTAAAAAATTGAGGAAATAAGATACTATAGTTCAAGGCCACTTACACTCACCCTGCATAAAGAAAAGGAGTCTTCTTTGCCAACAGTATTTTATCGGAGATCTATATAGGACTTTGGGGCTCAAGTCTGAGCCCATTTTGGTCCTTGCTTTAGTGCCTTGTCTCATAGTGACAGGTGATTCATTGAAAGAAAGTCTCAGATATTCCTATATATCTCTGCGAAGGGCCACCATAATGCCATTTTAAGTGGCATGCCAATCCAGATATCTCTCACAAAATAATGCTTGAATATAAACTGTTCCAAGTCTATCATTTTATATAAGAGGAAACCGAGGATCAGAGAAGTTTAGTGTATAGGGGCTTTCATGCTTAATAGACCTGAAATTTGCTTAGATTTACATAAATCACATTTTTGAGCAGAGTTTGAAATCTAAGTCTTCGCTATAAGCCCTGAAGCCAGAGAATAGATCATAATTCAGATGTGCCTGATTTTCAAAATGGGAGATGGATAAATTCCCAAGCAGAATTTTTAACATATTCATAGTAATTTTTAAAAATCTGGATAACTCTTATATATAATCAGACTGCCTCATATTTTTTGTGGCTATGTTTAGTTTGTTTTTATAATCACATGGGCCCAAGTTGTTTTTATAATCACATGGGTCATTCCTTAACTGAGCCAATGAAAAAATAGAGGTAATACAGAAAATGTTGGATTCCCTCAAAACCAGATAATGGTGCCAAGTAGTACTGTCTGAAAAAATGTTTCTCAGTTGTTGAGAGGAGATAGGTGGTAGGCATATTGAAGCATCACATGCTCCCTGTGCTAGATTAATCAGTACCTAATTCATGTGAGTTATAATTAATTTTTAAAATAACATCATCTAGCTGATCACACTAAAGTTCATAATTAAATTACATTAGTTTTTTCCGTTTGTTCAGCACTGATTTGTAAATTTCTTTGAGTTGTATGTTAATACATTACTTTATTAGAATAAAATACTTACATTAAGAACCAATGAGAAAGTTTTTTTAGACATACTTGCATTAGTCAAATCTGACAAATTGTGGTCTAAACAAGCAGTATGTTAACAGATATAATAATGAAAGTTGCATCCATGGCTCAGACTTGATAGGACAGGACTCTTGATGGCCTTTTCCCCCTTTCTTCCTTCCACTCTTTCTTACTTTCGTATTTCATGAGTAGATGTATAAATGCTGTCATAAATCAGGTATAATACTTGACATAAAACAAGTCACTGCTTTTGTGAAACTAGCTTATAATGAGGGAGACAGCCATTTAATACATAGTAATAATATAATAAAGTGGTATAAAGAAAGGGGATATATGTCTACACAGACCATAGTGATGTGGCAGTGGTGGTCAGGGCTGTAGAGAAATGAAGAGTCAGTCAGACAAGAAGAAGAGTGAAGGGCATTCTGGACTGAGGGAAGAGCACACTCAGGGAAAACAGGCCTGTGTGCTGGTGACTTCCTTTGCAGGAGGTTTCTCATCATCCTTGCCTTTATCCTGGAAATGGTTTCAGCTCAACCAAAGTTACTTTATCCATTCATTGATCAGTAACTGAATATTATGCATGCACATGACCAGAATTTTCACAAAATCTCCCTATTGCTTTTTAATACTATATTGATGGTGCTTCTTTTGATAAACGCCTTGTGCTATCCTTTAATATAACAGCTTTTGTTTTTTTAAGAGAAAATAAAAGCATGTTTCATGTCACTCTGCACTTCCATGATTTCCTTCTTCATTCTCTGCCCAGACTGGGGTATGGGGTGGAAATTAGTAGCTTACTCTTGTGAATTCTGAGTCCTCTTGATATCTATTTGATAGCATATTTCATAGAGGATTGCTGTTATTTTTCTTATCTATGACTCCTTGAGTCCAAAGATCTTCTCACATAGCACGTTGTCTGGCACACAGTATGTACTCAGTTTAGATCTGTTGACTGAAGGAGTATCATAAACTCATGTTCAGCATGAACATATGGTTCTTTGAAGCGTATGGTTATGAAAAATTATTATGGAAGAGTACCTATACATAATTTTTCAAAGTGATCACTCTCTACTTAAAAAAATTTTTTTAATGTTTATTTTTGTAGGAGAGAGAGAGAGACAGAAAGAGGGAGAGAGAGAGCAGGGGAGGGTAAAAGAGAGAGGGAGACAAAGTATCTGAAGCTGGCAAGCTCTGAGCTGTCAGCACAGAGCATGACGGGGGCTTGAACTCATACATCGCGAGATCATGACCTGAGACAAAGTTGAACACTTAACTGAGTAAGCCACCCAGGTGCCCTTTGACTCTCTCCTTTTATACTTGAGATTGTTTTATATTGGCAATTGGGGGTTAAAATAAACTAAATCTTTATTGTCTTTCTAAGATTTCAAAAATGCTAGCCTTTATATTTTATTATGAATGCAAAGTTTCTAACATGCAGGGCAAGGAATATAGAGACAGTGATTACTAAAATCTTTGCACCCTGAAAACTTGACCTCTTTTTCTGACCCATAAAGTTTCTAATTTAATTCTGATTTAAAATGAGGAGGCATGAAGAGTTTTGTCCTCTCTACAGGCCATCAGGTGATATTCTTAGAGGTAAATCACCTACCACATGGAGCTTGCAGAGGAAGACAACTTTGTAAAAGAAATTGTGCTGGGCCTCAGAGACTTTGGCATGTGATTGACAGAGATCAGTAAACTCCACCATCTCCTTTTAGCCTGGCCGAGTAAAGCTTCTGTAGGCATTTGCATGAAGGTGAATTATGTTTGATAATAGATGGAACTGAGGTCTGGCAAAGATCAGAGGATCTGCATTTTAGTCCTAACTCTCTGCCACTTAAAATCTGAACAATTAATAACTCTGCAGGCTCATTTTCTCAACTTAAAAAAAAAGAAAATTACATTGGAGGAGATCTACTATTCATTGTAGTTTAAAATGTTAATAACTCTTGAAATACATTTTTTGTTACTATCCCATGCATTCTTCTAACCTTGTAACACATACACACAGACACCAGGGGACAGGGTATTATCGCACTGGTAAGCTTGACCAAGGAAAGGAATCTGTATTTTTTGACATTTAATATTTGAACAAGTTCTTTTTGTCATGTAATCATGATAACGGCCGGTTTGGGACATGTCTGAAAACTTACTAGGTGATGAACCATGATCCTGGTAACACCTTCACACCTCTGGCTAATGGTAGCCAAAGATGTATAAGCCTTGTCCTCCTTTACTTCCCCTATCAAGCTATCACTGTCTTCGATTCTGTCTTCTGAGACTAATAATTCCTCTTGGATTTAGCTAGAGACATATCTTTGGCCAGAGCAATGAGCTGGTTAGAATGAAGGCTGGGTGTGCTTCAGGGCAACCAATTTAACAGATTTCCTTTGTTAAACTTACAACAAAAGTAGTTTGTTTTTTTACAGCCAAAGGAAAAGACACTGAATTTTGAGGTGAAAATTAGCATTTTGTGTTTCTGTGCTTTTTTTTGAGGGCTTTTAGTTTTGAGACAACTATGCTCAAAATATTATGATACATCTATACAGCACATACTAATCCTTTATGCTTTCACAGAAGATTCAAGAGCAAAAAAAAAATGTAGATTTTTATTTGACAAATGTTTTCCTCTTATTTGTAAGTCCAGAAGTTAAGCCTGATATTTTTCAAAGCCATTGCTGAAAATTGCCATGCCATGCCATATTTTTGTGCAAATCACTATATTGTGTATTTTGCATGTTAATTTAGATATCCCCTTTTTAGAAGGAAAGGAGAATACCCTTTATAAATAATGTTTAATGTCTGATTGCAAAAGGCAGTGAGTTGGTAGCATAAGGATGCTAATGTTTAGACAATGACTATGTAATGTAAATGAGGTTTTAATTTGTTTGGAATGGGAAAAAATACTTCTTCCCATTCTTCCTCCTTCCTTCTTCTCCCTTTCCCTCCCCTCCTTTCTTTTTCCCTCTTTTGTTAATTAAAATAAAAGCTCATTGAGGATCTGCAATCCCCTACTTTGCCCTTCCCAAGAACATACTTTATAGTAGATCCAATTTTACTGCCAGAAACTCCCTACAACTTTTATCAAAATTATTAATATACTATTCAGTAGACCTGAAGACACAGTTATTTAAAAGTTAACATAAACACTTTAATGTTTTTTTTAGCAAATTTGCCACAATTTTTAGAAATGTATATGAGAAAAAGTTAAGGAATAGTCAAATATTAGTAAAAGCCATTGGTTTTAGTTTTCACAGTTGCAAAATGAAAGAGTTGACAAAAGAGTTTCTACTGCTTTGCCCAGGCAGCACAGCTAATCAGATATAGACAGAATGGGACATGGCAAAACCAGAAACCAAATAACACCTGGAAATGTGTTTTTATTTTATTTGAAGAAAACTGTGTTGTATGTTCATGAGTTCAATTTTATCTTAGGGGTTCTAATTCTTACATGACTTGCAGTCTTGTGCTTTTGAAAATGGAGCCAGAGTGGTGTCAGCATTGAAGGTCAAATATCAAGTAGAGAGTGGGCAGTGAAAAAGACCAGCAGTCAAGGTCTTGAACCTCAAAGTATAGCTATTTAAAAACAACTGATGAGTGGGCACTTCCCAGGTTTTGATTTGTCTTCCATAGAAAATATTGTTGTCCCTGTAGTGTTTAGATAAGTGCCAGAGGAGGTAAGAGAAGAAAAAAGAGATGGAGTTTTTCAGGAGTTCAAGGAATTCTTTTCTGCTTCAGCTAATGATATCTGTGGTTATGAGAAAAGCAGTTAAAATCCTATATGCGTTTTCTTCCCATAATCTTCTCTTTCAATTTTAAGACTAGTTTTTCTAAAGTAGAAAATTGAAAATCCAAGGGGCTGGAATCTTCAATATTCTTCTGAAATAGAAATGGAAGAAATTTATAAATAAAACAATTCAAGTTATCTGGCATAAGGCCCTGGATGCTCTAAAAAGAAAGAAATATAGAGATTTTATGGGTTAATAGCTAGAGATTTTATGGGTTAATAGCTAGAGATTTTATGGGTTAATAGCTAGATTTTTTTTCACTGCAGGCAGGAGTATGAAATATAATTTATTTTCCTTTACAATTTCAATAGTTTTCAAAATGTCCATTGTTTTTGATGCTAAGTGTTATAATATTTTAAATCCAAGTGCATTGTGAAATACAATTACTCTTAAAATATGTAAAACCACCATTTGTAAAAAAATGATGATCATATCTAAGGAACAGTGACTAGAATATCCATGGAGTGTACTCACTCTGTCACTAAAAAATACTGGGTCTTTTTAAAGCAAGGATTTTATTTTTTATTGTAACCCTTAGTATTTGAACATACAGTTTTGGTAGATAAGTTACTTCGTGAATAGCTTACATATTAGAAATCTTGCTTAGGAAATATTTTTTCACTGATCTTGAGATATAAGATTTTATTGGTACAAATTGCTCATTAGAACAAAAGATAAAGTTGTTGATTTTCTTTTCTTCATTAAAGGAAAGTAGACAAATTCTCCTTTCCATTACGTATCACCCAACATGGTTCCAGTATGACCCAGAGTCCATGACTCAATACTTGCTTTTTTGATAGTTAAGAGGTCCTTGTTTTAAATTAATTAGAATAGGAACTTTGTAAGGGAAGCTAGAGAGTCTTATTCATGTGATCCCACTGCCTAGCACATAGTTAACACCTAATTAATATTGGTTGAGAATAATATGAGTTAAGATATTCATGAGAAATCCCTTGAAAAAAAATAAGTTTCTTGAGAAAACCAAGCCCTGTTGGAAGAAATTGAAGTGGCAACTAGAGAGCAAAAAGGATGGAGGTTAGGGATTGCTTAAAGGAATAGGAATAAGGAAATATATAACCAATTTCCCAATTGTGTGTGTGTCTTTATCTCCAGTCACATGGCTTCCACTAAGATCTTTTAGGCAGTTTTATATGGAATCTCTTTGAAAATATAAAATTATGCTCTTTTTAGCAATGACTTTGTATTTTCTATGTGTAGACACTAATGTATGGGAGGCATTAAATGTTTACTTAAAGGAGTATATAGAGAGAGAGGGATTGAGAAAAAGGGGTGAATTTTTATTACAGCTGTTACCATAAAAATACTGATAATTTTCATTTGGAATGATTGTCTCGACAGATTGGAAAGTAGGGAATCTTTTTTAAGTTTATCTTTCAGAGAGCTTGAGAGAAACAGCACAAACAGGGAAGGGGAGGAGAGAAACGGAGAGAGAGAATCACAAGCAGGCTCTGCACTGTCAGCAGAGTCCTATGGCAGGCTTGAAGTTTATGAACCTGTGAAATCACGACCTGAGCCAAAATCAAGAGTAGGATGCTTAACTGACTAGCCACCCAGGTGCCCTGAAAAGAAGAGAATCTTAATAAACAAAATTAACTTTCAGAATTTTTATCAGTTGATTCTACAATAAGTTTTATGTAACACAAAATTAAACAATTTTCCAATGAAAATATCAGTGGAGGTATCTGCAGACTTGTGAATTCACCCTATGACAGATGACGATATTGTGGTGGTTGAAATGATACCTGACAGAGTATGCAACATAACTTTCATCCTCATTTTAACTTGGAGAATGAATTCAAACTTTCCTAAGAGATGCGTATGTTTATGATGACTATATCCTAAGAGTTCTTATTCATTATATGGACACATTATAAGGTGAAACAAAGTAGACACTTTATGACTTCTTAAAAGATGAATTTGATATCAATTCATCAATTTATTTTAGAAACTCATTTTTCTTTTGTATATGAGGTAAAATCTGAGCTATCTTCTGTCTAGTTATTAAATGGATACAACTACTGGAGGTATTGAAAGGGTGAATTTATGGGACCCAGATAGAGAGCTGTCTTCACAACCTGCAGTTGTGAATCATTTTCATGATTCATACTGTATTTAGTAATAACAGAATTATGGTAGCTAATTTTCACTTCCCCTAAAGCCCTCCATCACTTCATTTATAAGAAAACTAAAGCTTAGAATGGTGAATATCTTGTTTCAGTCTCCACAGGTGTTTAGAGTTGAAAGAGTGAGAGAGTATTTATTTGTGTGTACGTGTGTATGTTTAACATCCTTGCCAAACCATAATTTGATATGTCTCAGTAGTTCATAATTATAGTAAAGTATGATGATTCCTTGAGATTGTTGGTGTTTGAAACTATTATTTGCAAAGAAGAAGATGAGAGCACCTGGATGGCTCAGCTGGTTAACTGTCTAACTTTGACTCAGGTCATGATCTCATGTTCATGAGTTCCAGCCCTGCATCGGGCTCTATGCTGACAGTGCAGAGCCTGGTTGATATTCTCTCTCTCTCTCTCTCTCTCTCTCTCTCTCTCCCCCCCCTCATGCTTTCTCTCTTTCTCTCAAAATAAATAAATAAACTTTAAAAAAATGAAAAGAATAAAATGAATGGAATCAATCAAGGGGTTAAATTGCAGGTCCTGGATCTCATTTACTATTAATGGTGACCCATAGTAATAACCCTATTTGGTTATATGATCACAGTTTTATAGAAACTTGGATATTCAGGTTTGAAGGAATTCTCATGATAATTTTTAACAACATTTCCCAAGGAACACAAATAATTACAAACTGAAGAAATTATCAGGCTGTTCAGTGGAATTACAATGCTGGTCACAAATGCAAACCACACAAGTAATTTTAAATTTTCCAGGAGCCTAATTAAAAGGAATAAAATGAACATGTGCAATTAATTTCATAATGCATTTTACTTAACCTAATATATCCAAAATGTCATGATTTCTACATGTAATGAGTATAAAAGTCATTAAGATATTTAACATTTTCTTTTTCTACTTCCTTCAAAACCTATGTGTATCTTATACTTACAGCATACATTAATTCAAGCAGCCATGCTTCAAGTTTTCGAAATCCATGTATGGCTAATGGCTATCACATTGGACAACACAAGTCTAAAATACTGCTAACAGTGAAGGGAAGAGAGAGAATTAAAAGACAAATTGACTAGCTCTTTTACTCTGGAGAGATGTCTAGAAGAGGGTGCTGGCATAAGGTATTAAAGCATAGGGGGGCATTTATCTCATTTCACAAGTGAGGATATTGGGACCTAGTTGAATACCCTACACAAGAGTCTGTACCAACACAAATGGTTGAACTGAAAAAAGTGCTCAGCTGCTCTTGAACTTTCCATCCTTTCTCCACTATACTTGATATCTTCTTTTTTTTAAATAGTTTATTGTCAAATTGGTTTTCATATAACACCCAGTGCTCTACCCCACAAGTGCCCTCCTCCAACACCACCACCTCTTTTCCCCCTTCCCCTTTGACCCTCAGTTCATTTTCAGTATTCAATAGTCTCTCAAGTTTTGCATCCCTCTCTCTCCCCAATTCTCTTTCCCTCTTCCCCTCTCCCAGGTCCTCCATTAGGTTTCTCCTGGTCTCCTGTTAGACCTATGAGTAGAAACATATGGTTTTTGTCCTTCTCTGCCTGAATTATTTTACTTAGCATGACACCCTCAAGGTCCATCCACTTTCCTACAAATGGCCATATTTCATTCATTCTCATTGCCATGTAATACTCCATTGTGTATATATACCACATCTTCTAAATCCATTCATCAGGTGATGGACATTTAGGCTCTTTCCATGTTTTGGCTATTCTTGACATTGCTGCTATGAACATTGGGGTACATGTGCCCCTATGCATCAGCACTTCTGTATCCCTTAGGTAAATCCCTAGCAGTGCTATTGCTGGATCATAAGGGAGTTCTATGGATAGTTTTTTGAGGAACCTCCACACTGTTTTCCAGAGCAGCTGCACTAGTTTACATTCCCACCAGCAGTGTAGGAGGGTGCCCATCTCTCCACACACTCGCCAACATCTATAGTCTCTTGATTTGTTCATTTTAGCCACTCTGACTGGCGTGAGGTGGTATCTCAGTGTGGTTTTGATTTGTGTTTCCCTGATGATGAGTGATGTTGAGCATCGTTTCCATCTGGATGTCCTCT